>NC_056448.1:7728288-8028288 GCF_018296145.1 Oncorhynchus tshawytscha
ACAGGTTTATACAAATCTCCGCTGTTGAAAATGAGACAGTGGAATGCGCAGTCAGATGGAACAAAGAAATATAAATTTTAACATCACAGATTTAGCCGGAGGTAACTTGTGGAATAGACACCGGCTGGAAAGTGGTTTAAACCATTCAGGATTAGACCCACCCGTTGTAAAAAAAATAATTTAAAAAAAGTGTAACTTCACCATGCTCAAAGGGATATTTTACCCATCGACCACTAGGTGCCCTTTATGAGCCACTGGAAAACATCCCTGGTCTTGGTGGTTGAATCTGAAATTCACTGCTTGACTGAAGGACCTTACAGCTATGAGGTAGTCATTCAAAAATCATGTTAAACACTATTGAACACAGTGAGTCCATGCAACTCATTACGTCACTTTTTAAGCAAAGTTTTACTCCTGAATTTATTTAGGCTTGCCTTAACAAAGTTGAATACTTATTTACTCAAGAGATTTCAGATTTTCATTTTTAAATTTGTGAACAGTTCTAAAAACAACTCCACTTTGACATTGCTGTATTGTGTGTCGGCCAGTGTCAAATCTCAATTGAATCCATTTTAAATTCCGCCTATAACACCAAATGTGGAAAAAGTCCAGGGGTGTGAATTACTCTCTGAAGGAACTGTACATGCAAGCGTCAATGTCCAACAAATCACACACATCTTACATCCACTGTGCTCCAATAAATACCCCTCTTTCTTCCTTGTGTTTGGTGAGAAAGCAAACATCAATAGGCTACAGTGTATGACAACATTGACTGTATTTATTGAACAAAAATATGAAGGACAGGTACACCTTGTGCTGGGGACAACAAAAGGCCACTAAAATGTGCAGTTTTGTGTCACAATGCCACAGATGTCTGAAGTTTTGACATAGTGTGCAATTGGCATGGTGAATGCAGGAATGTACACCAGAGCTGTTAACAGAGAATTGAATGTTCATTTTAATACCATAAGTTGCATCCAAAGTCGTTTTAGAGAATTTGGCAGTACATCCAACTGGCCTCACAACCGCAGACCAAGTGTAACTACGCCAGATCCGGCTTCTCCAAATCCGGCTTCTTCACCTGTGGGATTGTCTGAGACCAGCCACCTGGAGAGCTGATGAAACAGGAGTACTGTATTTCTGTCTGTAATGAAGCCCTTTTGTGGGGGAAAAACTCATTCTGATTGGCTGGGCCTAGAGCCTGAGTGGGTGGGCCTATTTCACATGACTGGACAGGGGCGCAGCCATGGGTGGGCCTGGGCCTATGCGTGGGCATGGCTGCGCCCCTGTTCAGTCATGTGAAATCCATAGATTAAGGTCTTATGAATGATTTCCTTTTATGAACTGTAAGTCAGTAAAATTGTTGATTGTTGCATGTTGGGTTTATATTTTTGAATTCGTAAAGTATTCACACCCCTTGATTTTTTTATATCCACATTTTATTTTACAGCCTTATTCTACGATTGATTCAACTGACCTCCCCGCCTCATTCCACACACAATACCCCATAATGGCAAAGCAAAAACAGTTTTTTTAGATCTTTTGTGTTCAGACCCTTTAGTCAGTACTTTGTTGAAGCACCCTTTGTAGTGATTATTAAATGCAGCTGACAGTGAGAGGACATTTCTTTTTTTGCTGAGTTTACATATTGGGAACAGCCGCTCGTGAAAGAATGCTCTCGATGGTAACTCAAACTGATTGTCCATTTCCAGCAATAATTATTTAAACAATTGCTTTTCAAATGTATGAAAAGGAACCACTTCCCTTACCAAGTAGTGAGTCATTAAGTCAGTTATTCTCTGCCATTTGTTGCGGTCTCTTTTGTATTTCTCCACCCAGGAGAACGCCTAAGCAACAACTCAGCTGCCCCTTGCCCCACGTTTTGCTGCAACCTGTTGAATCTGTTGTGGCAGAGGTTCCTCTGAGTTCAGCTAATTTTGCACGGTGGTTAATTCGAAGGTGGCTTCTCAGATTCGAGGTGTTTGCGAGTTTAACAAATATTTTCCTCTCACATATTCGGCAAATGGCTTCATCCAGGTTTATTAGCTGACCTTTCACAGTTGACTTGAATTCAAAATGTGCCCAAATGGCTGCACTTGTGTTTGGTTTTGAAACAATATCTATGACAGTTTTTCAGAATCAGTTTCCACCTGTTATTGACAAACTGGGCCTGATGGGACTGCTCAGATCTTCTGCTCTTTTCTGTCCATATGGGAAGCCATGGTTAAATCAAGGTAAGTCAATACACCAGATTTTTCAAATATGTTTGTTTCTGCTATTGCTATCTCTGCAGATTATTCAAATTCAATCATGAAGTGTTTGATTTTCGACCGCATTTGCATTGACGTCAGAGTGATTAGAAGGACAATAGAGCCCTGAGTACCAGGCCATTAGTGACTTGATGGCTGTTAAACCTAGTTACAGTGAATCAAGGGTCACGTGGAATTTTACAGCAGTCATGATTTACTGCTGGTATGGCGTTAATCTGGCATTAACATCCCTAACCACAACTGGCACAGCTTCTTTCATGTGTCCAATGTCGGTCTTTGATTTAGCCCACAGTTCTTCAGGTACATCTTTTAGCCAATCAATGTGTGAATTATCTTGTAACACTACAGGCATGGTTTCAATTGTTTATTTTCATGGTATTGTCATTGCAGTAGCCCAGTATGGGGAATAAGAAAGTTGCTGTTGGAAGTTTACCACTTTCCCTCTCCCTTCCAGGCCACCCAATCAATCAATCAATCAATCAATCAAATGCATTGATAAAGTCCTTTTTACATCAGCAGTTGTCACAAAGTGCTATAAAGAAACCTGTCTAAAACCCCAAACAGCATGGTGGCTAGGAAAAACTCCCTAGAAAGGCAGGAACCTAGGAAGAAACCTAGAAAGGAACCAGGCTTTGAGGGGTGGCCATCTCTCTTCTGGCTGTGATGGGTAGAGATTATAAGAGTGCATGGAAATTAAGGCCAGATTGTTTTTCAAGATGTTTAAACGTTTGTAGAGGACCAGCAGAATCAAATAATAATCACAGTGGTTGTAGATGTTGCAACAGGTCAGTCCCTCAGGAGTAAATGTCAGTTACTTCCATTACTTTCTTCATCCAAACACCCACATCTTTCCATTGTGTGTCAGGAGCTTTTGATAAACTACAATGGGGAACAGAGCCAGGGGCTTCAAACAGACTTGTCTTAGTTTCCGTCAGCAGCACTCCAGCTGCTACGAAGTCTTCTCCTCTGTATATCCCATTCATGGTCATCTCAACTTTCTCTTTTTGTTTTGGCCATCTCTGTTGGGTCCTCTTCGCATGAGGGAACAGCAGCAGTACAATGCAGGTGTTCAGACACTTCTCAGTTAGCATGCAATGGGGAAGAGAGGGACTGCTCTCTCAGCTCTCCCTCAACATGTTGATCATTCCGGTGGCAAACATAGTAACAGTTCATCAGGCACGGAAATATTCAATTTTCTCCCGATCCCAATGACAATCCTTCAGGGAATTCCATATGCTCATACTGTGTGCATTGTTTTCTTTGAGGGGGGCAGACAGGGCAGATATTTTCAACACTGAAACTGCGGCCCCAGTGCCAACCAAAAATGGAATTCTATGTTTACCAACTAAAATGTCAATAGGTTTGACAGGTTTCTCCTGGTTCTTAATTTTCTTCTGTTTCCGCCTCATCCTATATTTAGTAGTCCCTTCGTCCACCTCTTTCAAATGGGTTATCCACATGCATGCCAACAGGTGGGGACGGCCACTCTCCTTTGCCTTCTCCAGCTCTAGGACAGTGTCTAGAGAAATGCCCTAACTGCCCACAGTTGTAGCAGCTCCAGTCTCCCCCTCTGTCAGTTCCAGAAGGGGCCCCTCATCCTCTACCTCTTCATCTGCCTCTTTCTCTTTGCTCATTTTCTCTGGTTCTTGTCTTGGCTGGTTGCTTTCTGTCTTCAGCTCCTTCTGCAGCTCCTCCAACAGCTCTTGATCCCACGGTTCCTCCACCGGGCACAGGCCCACCCCCAAGTGGGTTATGAGGGGGTGGAAGGCCACCATCTCCATCTGCTGGTGGAGGATTTGGCAGTGGCGGATACAAAGGGGGGCCCTATGAAAGGGTTCCCCTCAGAGAAAGGCCAGCCAGGCTTCCTCTTTTTCTTTAATCTTTCTCTTCAAGTTGGCCTCTTACAGATACCAGTTTTTCTGTGCTCAGTGTCCCATCCGCAGGGAAATCTCCATCTGTCTATCTTGTCCAGTCTTCTGGGGGGTACTGAACCATTCACTTACACGGCCCTTTTGGTTCCCAGCACAGATCCTCCATCCTACTCTTACAATTTCCCTTTCCTATACTAAATCCGTTGTTGAACTGTTTATGTTTCCCTTCAGACTCTGGTGTTCGTGGCTGTACTTCCTCCCTCATATGGGCCTCAGTCACCTGGGGCACAGAGAGGGGAGAAGTCAGACTTGTCTATCACATGTCCCTGTTGCTGTGCAGAATATCAGAAAGAGAATAGAGCAAATGAGGTCAGAAGGGAACATTGTTTCCATATGTGACTGACTCACCACCTGGATTCTGTCTAGCAACTTTTTAATTTTTTTTTTACATTGGTAAAAAGTAAAATGGTATATCATACACTAAATTTTGAGGAACAATGGGAAAGTCATTCTGCTTTGAAAGTTGATAAACTTACTTTTGAGAAAAGGGCCTTGAATGTTTTGGTACCTACTGGAGAGCTCTCCTTTACACCCATTCAGCATTTTTCACACTCTCTTAAGCCAGCCCCACCCATCTCTTTAAGGATTCACAGGTGAGGTCTAACAGTGAGTAGTGTAGTAAAGATAGACTAAAAGTGGTAGTAGTCTAGAATAAGGAAAACATTCCAGGTAAATAGAAAACAAAATACATTTATAAAAATATTTTATAAACATTAGATGACACTTACCCAGACACACTTGTCTAAATTGATGGGTCATGTGAAAGAAATGCTATAACCCCCAGCCACATCCAGTGGTGGAAAAAGTACTTACAATTGTCATAGAGTAAAAGTAACTTACTTGAGTCATTTTCTATTAAAAGTAGGCCAGTAAAATACTACTTGAGTTAAAGTATTTGGTTTTAAATATACTTAAGTGTAAACAGTAAATGGAATTGCTAAAATGTACCTAAGTATCAAAAATATAAATAATTTCAAATTCCTTGAATTAAACCAGACGGCCCAATTGTACTACTTTATTTTTATTGACGGATAGCCAGGGGCACACTCCAGCACTTAGACATAATTTACAAATGAAGCATGTGTTTAGTAAGTCCGCCAGATCAAGTGCAGTAGGGATGACCTGGGATGTTCTCTTGAAACGTGTGTGAATTGGAAAATGTTCCTGTCAAAATTGGTGTCAGGGAAAATGTATGGAGTAAAAAGTCCATTATTTTCTTTTGGTAATGTAGTGAAGTAAAAGTTGCCAAAAATGTAAATATATAGATGTATATAGATATATAAAAAATATATATTTTGGTGTATGCTCTATCTATCCGTGTATGTCCGTAATCAGTATAAAGGATGAAATATTGCTTGAGCAACGTAACGTTGAGCAAAATCAAAGCTGTAATGCATCCTAATGTCTTTGCTTGCTGGTTTAGTAGGGGTCCCCAGAGACAACTGGTTTAGTAGGGTCCCCAGAGACAACTGGTTTAGTAGGGGTCCCCAGAGACAACTGGTTTAGTAGGGTCCCCAGAGACAACTGGTTTAGTAGGGGTCCCCAGAGACAACTGGTTTAGTAGGGGTCCTCAGAGACAACTGGTTCAGTAGGGGTCCCCAGAGACAACTGGTTTAGTAGGGGTCCCCAGAGACAACTGGTTTAGTAGGGGTCCCCAGAGACAACTGGTTTAGTAGGGGTCCCCAGAGACAACTGGTTTAGTAGGGGTCCCCAGAGACAACTGGTTTAGTAGGGGTCCCCAGAGACAACTGGTTTAGTAGGGGTCCCCAGAGATAACTGGTTTAGTAGGGGTCCCCAGAGACAACTGGTTTAGTAGGGGTCCCCAGAGACAACTGGTTTAGTAGGGGTCCCCAGAGACAACTGGTTTAGTAGGGGTCCCCAGAGACAACTGGTTTAGTAGGGGTCCCCAGAGACAACTGGTTCAGTAGGGGTCCTCAGAGACAACTGGTTCAGTAGGGGTCCCCAGAGACAACTGGTTCAGTAGGGGTCCCCAGAGACAACTGGTTCAGTAGGGGTCCCCAGAGACAACTGGTTCAGTAGGGGTCCCCAGAGACAACTGGTTCAGTAGGGGTCCCCAGAGACAACTGGTTTAGTAGGGGTCCCCAGAGACAACTGGTTCAGTAGGGGTCCTCAGAGACAACTGGTTCAGTAGGGGTCCCCAGAGACAACTGGTTCAGTAGGGGTCCCCAGAGACAACTGGTTTAGTAGGGGTCCTCAGAGACAACTGGTTTAGTAGGGTCCCCAGAGACAACTGGTTTAGTAGGGTCCCCAGAGACAACTGGTTTAGTAGGGGTCCCCAGAGACAACTGGTTTAGTAGGGGTCCTCAGAGACAACTGGTTTAGTAGGGTCCCCAGAGACAACTGGTTTAGTAGGGGTCCTCAGAGACAACTGGTTTAGTAGGGGTCCCCAGAGACAACTGGTTTAGTAGGGGTCCCCAGAGACAACTGGTTCAGTAGGGGTCCCCAGAGACAACTGGTTTAGTAGGGGTCCCCAGAGACAACTGGTTTAGTAGGGTCCCCAGAGACAACTGGTTTAGTAGGGTCCCCAGAGACAACTGGTTTAGTAGGGGTCCCCAGAGACAACTGGTTTAGTAGGGGTCCTCAGAGACAACTGGTTTAGTAGGGTCCCCAGAGACAACTGGTTTAGTAGGGGTCCTCAGAGACAACTGGTTTAGTAGGGTCCCCAGAGACAACTGGTTTAGTAGGGGTCCCCAGAGACAACTGGTTTAGTAGGGGTCCCCAGAGACAACTGGTTCAGTAGGGGTCCCCAGAGACAACTGGTTTAGTAGGGGTCCCCAGAGACAACTGGTTTAGTAGGGGTCCCCAGAGACAACTGGTTTAGTAGGGGTCCCCAGAGATAACTGGTTTAGTAGGGTCCCCAGAGACAACTGGTTTAGTAGGGGTCCCCAGAGACAACTGGTTTAGTAGGGGTCCTCAGAGACAACTGGTTTAGTAGGGGTCCTCAGAGACAACTGGTTTAGTAGGGTCCCCAGAGACAACTGGTTTAGTAGGGGTCCTCAGAGACAACTGGTTTAGTAGGGTCCCCAGAGACAACTGGTTTAGTAGGGGTCCCCAGAGACAACTGGTTTAGTAGGGGTCCCCAGAGACAACTGGTTTAGTAGGGGTCCCCAGAGACAACTGGTTTAGTAGGGGTCCCCAGAGACAACTGGTTTAGTAGGGGTCCTCAGAGACAACTGGTTTAGTAGGGGTCCCCAGAGACAACTGGTTTAGTAGGGGTCCCCAGAGACAACTGGTTTAGTAGGGGTCCCCAGAGACAACTGGTTTAGTAGGGGTCCCCAGAGACAACTGGTTTAGTAGGGGTCCCCAGAGACAACTGGTTTAGTAGGGGTCCCCAGAGACAACTGGTTTAGTAGGGGTCCCCAGATACAACTGGTTCAGTAGGGGTCCCCAGAGACAACTGGTTTAGTAGGGGTCCCCAGATACAACTGGTTTAGTAGGGGTCCCCAGAGACAACTGGTTTAGTAGGGTCCCCAGAGACAACTGGTTTAGTAGGGTCCCCAGAGACAACTGGTTTAGTAGGGTCCCCAGAGACAACTGGTTTAGTAGGGTCCCCAGAGACAACTGGTTTAGTAGGGTCCCCAGAGACAACTGGTTCAGTAGGGGTCCCCAGAGACAACTGGTTTAGTAGGGGTCCCCAGAGACAACTGGTTTAGTAGGGGTCCCCAGAGACAACTGCAGGTCTTGACAGGTGGTCTTACAGTCAGCAACCATCTTCTCGTAGAAAGACTGCTCACTCTGAACAAGCAGGAGATGCAGCTCTTGCTTCTTCAGCTTGGCTGACTTAACAGCTTCTGGAAAATACAGCAATAATGTGAGATCAATACAAGTAGGGCCAATCATGTTGGAGGTCAATTAAATAATCAAAATGTGTTTATGCTTTACATACCAATTGTTGTCATCGATTCCTTGTAGAGACACCACACTGCCGTTTTGTCACTTGGGATGACAGCTGCAATCCACCAAAGTGTTTGTGGCCTGGGTGGCGTTCTGGTAATACATTATCCTCTGAGTAGTTGTTGACTTAGTTCACTACTCGCTGCAAGTCCTCATACTTCAGGTTAAACCTGTGTTTGCTTTTGCCAGCTCTCTTTTTGATGAGAGGCATTAGACCATTATCCTTGTATGACTGGTGGAGGAGAGTCAGGCGTGTTCTACTGATTCTAAAAGACAAATTTCAGATACAAATACTTTAGCATTATTATACAATAGATGTGAAATGGCATTCTGAGATATCACTACACACAGTTCATCTTAACGTCAGCTAGCTATCTAACAGCAAGCTTTAACTTGGTATTTTGTTTAGACATGTAGCTAGCCAGCTAAACAATTCACCATCATTCCAAACCATAGAGTGCTAGCAATACAAATCGAATGTCACAGCTAGCTAAAGTTAACAATATTGGGTCAATGTTACCTAGCTAACATTAGGCTGTAACTAGCAATGCGAAATGGCTTTCTGAGAAAACAGCACTATGGTCACGTTACACAAAGTCCATACACGTAAATGAATGTTAGCTAGCTAACAGCAAGCTTTAACTTGGGGTCTTTTGTTTAGACATGTAACGTTAATGTTAGCTCGCTAAACAATTAACTATAATCCCAAACCATAGCGTACTAGCAATACAAACCGATTGTCATAGCTAGCTAAAGTTAACCAAATATAGTAGGTTCAATGTTAGCTAGCAATCCAGCCATCCATCAGCTAACTAACAGCAAGCTTTAACTTGCAATGAAAACTACTTTGACAAAAGTAGAAATGTATAATATCAAACTGTAACTAGACTATTACCCCTTGTGACAAACCTCTTCAAGATAGGAGAGTTTGTCACAAATTAAGCAGGAAACTGTCCCCAAAATCACCCCAGAATGAGAGTTCTTTCAAACAGGATAGTACCTGTGTGTTTGTTTCTCCATCCTGGTCCACCCAGGCCTCAGGCAAGGTCAAGGATAGCAGGGTTCGGTACACAAACCGGGTTCTCGGTAGGTCCAGGTCCAAACGCCAACAGGTAAGTCCAAACAGTCCAGCTCATACACGGTAAATCCAGACGATATATATTGTCTCTTTCTCTATGGTTTACAGATCCTTTCAGCCCCTCCTCTCTCTCTTCCTAGTTTGTCTTGACCCCTTATTTGTGGGTCGGCCCCACCTTCTGAGCATTCCCCTTGCTTCTGGGAATGGTAGTTTTGGTGGTCAGCCATTTTGTGATATGTAGTTCTGATCGGGGTGGCCATTTTAGTGAGAGGGCAGAGCCAGTTTATTAGTTCTGCTCTCACATATCTGCCATTTATCACTCGACCCCCTTCTTTGCCACACATCTCCCACCCTAGATTCGACCAAGTCAAAGTGAAACTGTTGGAGACTCAAAAACCACCACATCACCCGAGCGTTTTTCTCTTTTGCCCTCTGCATCCGAGTGAGTGGGGCATGGTCACTGATGAGGGTGAAGTGGCACCCTAGCAGGTAGTATTTCAGGCTTTCTAGATCCCACTTTACTGCCAGCGCCTCTTTCTCAACGACTGAGTAGTTGGCCTCCCGTGGTTCCAGCTTCCTGCTTAAAAACAGGATGGGGTGTTCCACCCCTTCTACCTCTTGGGATAGCATGGCTCTGAGCTCTGAGGCATCTGTCTGAACCACGAACTCTCGCTCAAAGTCTGGTACCACCAGCACCGGATTATAGCAGAGAGCCTTCTGTAATGTTCTAAATGCTTTGGTGGCCCTTTTCATCCCATTTTACCATGTTTGGCCCTCTGGCTCTAGTCATGTCGGTGAGTGGGGCGGCCACTGTGGCATAACTTGGGATGAACTTCCGGTAGTCAACCCTAGGAAGGCTCGAACCTGCTTCTTATTTACTGGTTTCAGCCATCCTCCAATTGCCTCCACAATCTTACGTTGGGGTTTGATTAACCCTCATCCCACGATGTATCCCAGATACTCTGTTTCCTCTAACCCCACGTAACACTTGGCAGGGTTCACCGTGATGGCATGACGGTGTATTGAAACAAACCGTCAGGGGTTGCAAAGGCTGTCTTTTCTCTGGCTCTGGGGGTCAGAGGAATTTGCCAGTAACCGTTGGTTACATCTCCTAACTTCTTCTATTCTCTCCAGTACTTCATATGGTTCTTTCCATGTGGCTAGTAGTTTGCTCTCTATCGTGGGGACCAGCACTAACACCTTATCTCCTGGTTGAAATTCTCTCAGGGTAGCCTGCTGGTGCTCTTGTGGTTGCTCTCTGACGATGGGCATGACTGTGGTTATCCTGTCTTGCATTGCTGTGACGTGCTCTATAGCACTAGTATATGGGGTGGATTGGTGTTCCCGGGCACCCGGGGGTGCCTCCCATATACCAGCACAAAGGGGGAAAACACCAGCGAGGCTTGGGGAACCTCTCTAATGGCAAACATCAGATACGGCAACAAGCAATGCCAGTTTTTCCCATTCTTATCGATTACCTTCCTGAGCATTGACTTCAGGGTGCGGTTAAATCTCTCAACCAGCCCGTCCGTCTGAGGATGGTAAACCGATGTCCTCAACTGTTTCACCTGCTACAATTGACAAAGTTCCGCCATAAGGCTGGACATAAAGGGGGTCCCTGGTCAGTAAGGATCTCCTTTGGAACCCCTACCCTGGTGAACCGCAGCATTAATTCCTTGGCAATAGTTTTGGGAATGGCTTCTTGGTAGAGAGTGGCATAATCTACATAGAATGACCAGAATGTATTGGTGCCCTCTGGCGGATTTGGGTAGTGAGCCCACTATATCGATCGCTATCCTCTCAAATGGCGTTTTGATTATGGGGAGTGGCACTAACATACTTCTAACAGCTGGTCGGGGAGCCGTTACCTGGCACTCGGGGCACTCTCCACAATGCCGAGCCACTTCAACCTGAATTCCTGGCCAGTAAAACCTCCTTACAATCCGGTCTCGAGTTTTAAATCGATACCAAGGTCTCATCCCAGAATGTGCCCATGAGCTAGATCCAGTACTGTCCTCCGGTACCGGGTTGGGACCAACAACTGTTCCACCACATCAACCCTTTTGAGACTCTGTACACTAAACCCTTTTTCATGATTAAGTGGGGAAAGCTATTAGGCATCGTCCCATCATTTATGGGAGTACCATCTACGACCTGCACTTCTGCTCGGGCTCGCTACAGGGTTGGATCCTGGTTTAGGGCTGTCCTGAAAATAGTCAGGGAGCCTGCCAGGTCTGTTGGTTCTAGATAATAGTTGTCCTCTGGATCCAGATCGACCCCGGCCCCACTAGTACCAGGCTGCTTGTTATGGATGAGGTCTGCCACTTCTTCCTCATCCTCCCCTACTAGCACCTGTGAGGTTGGCCCCTGGGAGACCTTCTCTTTTCTTGGCTTTGGTTGAAGGCTACATGCTACTTCCTGCTTGGTCAGGGTTGTTGGCTTCTCAAATATGCCGTTCTTTTGGCATAACTTCACAAAGTTAGGAAAGTATCTACCCAGCATTACATCATATGACATCTTTGGGACCACGCTGACCTCATAATCCAGCAGCCCGTCCTCGGTTTGTATGCTTACTAAGGCTTTGGGGTACGGGCGGGTATCCCCATGAATGCCCGTAACACTGATATCCTGACTTGTATCCAGTTTGAGTCGGCACTAGGTTTGCAACGACCAGGGTTAGCATACTTCCAGAATCAAGCAGGACTTCAACCTCTTTCCCTTCAACCTTTACCATGCACATATGTTTGTTTCTTGATCTTTCAAGTACAGTGGTTACCACAGGACATGCATACAATATATCAGCTTCTTCTTTTTCACAGAGGTTACATTGCATTGGCTCTTCTTCTTTCGTATTTCAACTCCAGGTCGAAATACACTTTGAAATTCCCCCACCAGGTATGGTGCCAGAAGCCCTGCCCATTCTTCTTTCAGCCACTTCTCCTTCTCTGCCGTCCTTTCGAAGGTGTTGAGATATGCTTCCACATCATCCTGCTGTGTCATTTTTTGAAGAAAAGGATTGGCCCGACTCTGGGTATTTGCAGCTGGTAACTGAGCCCCAATTTGGTCCGCTAGCCCCTTTAGGCCTTTTCTTAACTCCCAGGTGTTTCTCTCTTGCTCCTCTCTGAGCAGCTGGTTGGTGCTGTGCTGGACCTGTAACGTGTCCTGATACATTCGCATTGCTGAATGATGAGCTATTTGTTAAGCTCTAGTTGCCTTTTGTTGGGCGGCTGTCGCTTGTAACAGGGCCTGTATGGCTCCCTCCATACCCATTTTCCCAGAGCAAACTGTCATAACCAAACAAAGCCACAAAAAAAACCTGACTGCCCTTTGGAGTGCTAACTGAACATGATTATTTTTCTCTTTCTGCTACTTCCTACACATATAAAATAACACCTTGTGCTATTATCAGTGGTTCTCAGATCATGAGGACACTTCTCATAAATGCTTACAGACAATTGTCAGTGGGGCCCTCACTCTAGACTTCTCCTGAGATTAGTTATAGCCTTATCTTAAGAATATTGTACCTTTGCTCATTTTTATGGTTAGTTTTATTGGTTTTTAAGCAAATTCATTTAAATTGATTTACTGAAATCAGTTGAGTTGTCCTTATAGGTCTTGTAGATATTGTGTTCCTCACAGATGCATCCCACAGTGAAAGTCTGTTACGGGCGTGTCCTCATCCTTTTTTAGTGAGATGGGAATTTCCCTTAATGCCTTCCCAAGAATGCGCCATCAGTGTTCCCTCTCAGACATTCACTGATGGATCATGTTGAGAAGATTAAACCTTTGTATTCGTGAGGCCAAAATTGTTGTGGAAATTCACCACTATGGACTTAAACTCAATGTAAATTAATCAATCTTTATTATCACGGCCGGAGAGGTTCACAAACTCAATCAAAGCTTGATGAAAACTATGAAAAGAGCGTTCCCATTCAGTTCTTATATAACGCTATACAAACAAGTCATTTAAGCATGATCTACATTATTCATTATTAATGTTGGTTCCTGCATGTGACTGACCGATACCTCACAAGGCTTCTTCTCTCAAAGCTGAGACCTTGAAACTGAGATACTCCTTTTGGTTTCCAGAGTAATGTTCTGGACATACTGCCAAATTTCTTATATAGTGATAGTGATGATTTATCCCATGTACAATCAATCATTGTGTACAATCAGTCAGTCACTCGAATGAACACAACAGAGTTGGTTATTAGAAAAACAGCATTTTTGCTAAACATACGATCTGTGTATTATCTGATACACACAAACATAACATTTTCCCTCCGTGTAAGGAAGCATGTGTGTAACTGTATGAAGCAAAATTCTTAAGTTAAACCACTCTACTGCAATGGTTTTAGAAGTGTAAAGGCTATGAAATAAGGATCAGTTTCTAGTCAGATTGTAAAACCCAGAATGAAGGGTTTGAAAGTGTCTGTGGTTTTATGCGTTGATTTTGCTTACTTTTAATATAATTATTTTTGATAGAACCTCCGTTGATAGTTTAAGCTATAATATAATGATTACCTTAAATAGTAACATTCGTTATTACAGAACTGAGTGTAAGGGAAATTGTAATTGTCTGAAGAGAGAGCCTTGAGTTGTACACAGTATGCATCTCCTCTCACTCTATCTTGGATTGTGCAGGCGACTGTGACCTCCTCCTCAGACCAATTGGCAGAAGGCCCAGCATCTGTTCTGGGAGTTAAGATAGGAGTTTCTTGGGAGTCATGCACAGGAACCAACCCTATGAACCCATGCCTATGTAGCTTTTTTTGTAGAGCAGTAAATAAGAGGACTGAAGGGATTAATTTAATATTGACTTAATATTGAATTTCCACCACACTAGCTTTACCAACAGCCATATGAAACCCTTTTAAAAACAGAATAACACAATACAAAATAAACAAGGGCAACATCTAAGCAGGCAAAGGTGTTTGAGTGTAATCATGTTAGCCATATTGAGATTCAGAATAAAGTAGATTTACACCAAAACATTAATTATGAGCATGAGTGTTGTACTTACGTGTTTACAGGTGATATAACCTCCATCAAATATTATGGCAGCCATATTGGGGTTTCCAAAAAACCCCAATCCAAAAAAACATTATTTTTTAAAAGAATATGGGGGTGGGGGGGGCCTAGAGATGCAAAATCCTTCAAGGAACCTTGGACCCCAAATTGTTTTATTTTGATGTCAGATCCCACTTGTTTTCCTTAAAGCTCCAGAGCAGTTGAAAACATAATTTTACACATTATGAGATACTGTGAAAATTATGATAATTCCCTTTTAGTGCAAGAACTGTTTAAAAAGCTATGTCAGCTTGTTTTGGTGGGGTGGAGTTTTGTCCTTCCATGAAGTAAATTGCTCCACCGTAGATGGTCAAGTCAGACAGAGCACTGCGGACTGCAGCTTTCCTTCTCGTTCACTGACTTGTAACCAAAGAAAATGTTTGATTTGGCTAGCTGTGTGACGTGACACAAACCCATCTAGCAAACTTCGGTCAACTTGCACCGGAGACTGAAGTCCTGAGTTGTGACAGTACGAACTGGCTATGACTGACCCAGCAGACTTGGACCAGCTCTGCAACACTGTCTCCTCACAAGGAGCCACCATTAGAAGACACAAGGACTTGCTACGGAACCTTATAGAGAGATTCCGCACTGTGGCAGAACGCCATGACCAAACCTTCGATAACTTACTGGAGCAATTCTTCGGGCTATCTAATAGGCAGCAAGCCACAACGGTACCTGCCCAGACTCTCAGTAACCCCGCCTCTAGCGGTGCTTCTCCCCTTCCCACCCCGGCTCTCCAAGAACCCGACTTAACACCTCCAGAGCGCTATGCTGGGGATCCTGAAGCATGCCGGGTGTTTCTCTCCCAGTTGTCCCTCATCTTCGAGCTTCAGCCCTCTTCATTTCCTTTGGATTGCTCGAAGATAGCGTAACCTTATAACGCTGATTTCGGGGAGGGTGCTCGTCTGGGCTACGGTGATGTGGGAGCAACAAACCGCCGTGTGACATAATCTGGAGGAGTTCGTGGCGGAAGTAAGGAAGGTGTGTGATTCTCCGATGTCCGGGAGAAAGGCGATTCAGAAGCTTCTGCAACTGCGTCAGGATTCCCGTAGTGTGGCTGACTATGCTGTAGATTTTCGCACGTTGGCAGCCGAGAGTGCCTGGAATCCAGAGTCCCTATTCAACACCTTCCTTCATGTATTATCGGAGAGGGTCAAAGACAACCTCACAGCCTGGGAGCTACCCATGGACCTCAATTTCCTCATAGCCCTGACTATAGGGATTGCTGGGCAGCTGTGGGAACACAGGAGGGAGAGGAAGTCTGTTCCCGACCACTCATTTCTCCCTCGCCTCCGAAGAATCCCAGAAGTCCCAGACGCCTACACTTCCGAGAGAATCCGAAGTTACCGGAGTTCCCTTGGGAATCATCGAGGACTGTCGACTTGTCTTTTCCGGCATCCATGCAACTGGGCAAGGCTAGATTAACCCCTGAGGAATGTTCACGCAGACTAAGCTCTAAAAGCTGTCGGTATTTTATATATCCACCTGTCCAATAAAAAGCCCAGGCCCATCAGAAGGTAGGAGTACGCTGGTGGGCCATGAGTCTTTACTCATACTCCTCTCCATGCTATCCTGTTGTGGGGTGACCGCTCTAAATCTTTCCGGGTGCTCCTGGACTCTCGGGCTGACAAGAGTTTTATGGACAATGCCCTGGTGTCGGAGCCGGGGATCTCCACACAACCCCTCTCCAATCCCATGGACGCCAGAGCATTGAATGGGCACTCTATTGGCAGGATCAATCTCAGCACTATTCCTATCAACCAGAGTATCAGGGAATCACAGTGAGTCCATGCAGTTCCTGCTCATTGAATCTCTTCATGCTCCCGTGGTTTTGCGATTGTCATGGCTCCAGAGGCACAACTCCCTGATCGACTGGGCTACGGGTTCTATCCTGCGGTGGAGCTGCCTCATGTGCAGCTTTATTCCCTGTCTGGTCCGGTGACAAAGGCCATGGAGGAGTACATTGAGGGCTCTCTGGCTGCTGGGAGCATTCATCCTTCGTCCTCTCCTAACGGTGCAGGGTTCTTCTTTGTGGAGAAGGAGTACAAAACCCTGCGCCCGTGTATCGACTACTGGGGCCTCAATGACATCACAGTAAAGAACCGCTACCACTCCTCTCCTCTGCGTATGAGCTTCTCCAGGGGGCGACTGTATTTTCGAAGTTAGACCTTCGGAACGCCTACCATCTGGTTCGGATACGTGAAGGAGACAAATGTGAAACAGCCTTTAAAACACTGAGTATCTGGTGATGCCTTTCGGATTGAACAACGCTCCCGCAGTGTTCCAGGTTCTGGTCAATGATGTGCTCCGTGACATGTTGAACTGATTTGTGTTCATTTACCTCAACGACATCCTTGTCTTTTCTCGTTCAGTTTAGGAGCATGTCCTCCACAAGTCGTACAGCTACTCTTGGAGAACCAGTTGTATGTCAAGGCTGAGAAGTGTGAATTCCATTGTTCCACTATCTCCTTTCTGGGATACGTCATCGCGCGCGGGCGGGCGGGCGGGCGGGGGGGTCCCGGTCCTAGAGTGGGCTCATTCCTCTAAGCTAAACTGGCTCCCGCCGAACCCTGGCTTTCCTCTGAACCCTGGCCTTCCTCTATCACATGACCTACAGAATGGTCAAGCAAGTTCATGCTAACGACATATTTGACTAAATTACTCACTCAAAATGTATGAAGTACATTAATAAAATCGATTGGCAGGCATGCCCTCACCCGTCTGAGCAGTCGACTGTGAATGCCCTCACCTTCTAGTGCAATTATGCTGACTGTGATTTGGATTCTGACCCTCCACAGAATGTCCTATATGAGGCCCTGACCCTGCACAGGATGACAGGATGTCTGGTAACAACAATGCTTCTTTTTTCAGTTTTTTTTCATTTTCACCAACACACTCACAGTTTTGGTAATATAACATGAATCTTGACTGGGAGTGAATCTGGGTGGAATAGTACTTGTGTTTCTCTGAATGAACATGACAACATATGGCACCCTCTCCCTCCGGCCTTCCACACTGCTGTGTGATCTGATTTGCCCCAGCACCACCGGGTAGTAAATTACTCTGGGCATGCACAAGCTCCAAGACCCATCTGGGTGGGTTCTAGAAGCTCGCGCCATGGCAGTGCAACAACCACTTTAAGGATTGCTGATATCATGGCCTTGTAGTTTCAATGGAGTGGTGTGTATATTTAGAAAGTACATGCTATTGCGCAGAGGTGGAGCGCATGAGGTCCTCGCTTCTCCAAGGAGTTGTTTTGTGTCAAATTCACATTTTTACGCAACTACTACTTTCGATATTCCAAGCAGAAAATAGTGGCATGGTGGCTAAGTGGAAGGTGTCAGTTTTGTTAACCAAATCATGGATTCAATCCCCGTCCGTGCCGTAATGGAAGATGACTGACATGGTATTGGAGTTGTATATGAAACAGCACACTGTAATGATATGGCATTATGTCTACCAAAGAAAGGGGATGAGGTGCAACACAATTGTGAGGTCCTTGGTTTTATCCCCAGCTTCTCCATGGAGTTATTTGTTGTCAAATTCAAGTTTGACAACAAATAAGAGCAGTGGTTGATTAGCCTCAACCCACCTTCAGAGTGTAGCTCCAATGTTTTCTGGGATTTGCACATTTATACAATACAGACTAACTACATAGTTTGCCAATGTTAGCTGATTAGTTACAAAGCTGGGTCAGTTTCCAAATGAATTGCATCTGTAGAAACAGGATACAACAAGCAACTTGTTAGCTGGCTATGTAAACATATATCCAACTCATCATATGAGCTCCATTGCACGGGCATCTACACTGCCCTAACACAACAGCTAAGCTGTCAAATAATAGGAAAACAAGGCAATGTATAGCCTATGAATGTCTGCACCTAGCAAACATGACAAACCATAAACTAAGGCCAACAGATAAACACAAATTAGTCAATCCATTTCAGCGGCTAGTTAGCTGGTTGTCTGTATGGCTAGCTAGTGAAAGTGACAGCTGAGGTTGACGCTACAAGAGCGCAGCCCAAATTTTATTTTCTTGCCTGACAGACTAACTAGCGTGCTAACTATAGCAAGCAGCTTGGGCCGTTTCCATTTGAATTACATTGGTAGAAACAAGACAAAACAACCAATTACACTGACCAAAAACAAATAAATGGAATATGTAAAGTGTTGGTCCCATGTTTCAAGAGCTAAAATAAAAGATGCCAGAAATGTTCCATACAAGGTCATTGACCACAGATAAAATGACGCCAAATCACATATCTACCGTAGCTTTGATTTGACTGATACTTTAAAAATCTTAGCTAGCAAGCTAGCAGTCATTGTCATGAATCAAGTCAACAATCAACTGGCAAATCCTTATCAATCCTTGTCAAATGAAGAGAAATTATGAAGAGAAATTATAGATAAAACGTATCAGTGCTGATCGGCCGTTGGAGTTATACATTATACAACAAGTTTGAAATTGCAAATTCAACAATGAGTTTGGAAGGAATCAGTGGCTAAGCATTGAAAAGCAATCACTAGCCTGTTATTCAGTGGAGTGGGTGTGTGGTCCAAGTCTGAGTTTAAGGGTCTCTTTTCCTAGCTTAAAAGGATAAACATTTAACATTGGCCATGCTGTCAAGCAGGCATGACTTTTGCCGCATTCAAAACAACTGGAAAATCTCAGACTTCACTGAGTTCAAGGCAACTGGGACCTCAGGAACAAACAAGCTCCAACTTGGAAAATTAGTTTTGAATGATCATCCATAGCCTGTTTTAGCAAAATGTAATCATTGAATGTTGTCAAAGCTTTCATTGTCTGCTTATACGCCCCCTTTATTTATCCTATGGTTCTGACTTGGTGTACGGGTAGAATGCTGTAAGAACGGCCCATGTTCTGAATTCTATCTCTGTACATTTCAAAAGTGCTAAACAAATAGTTATATTGACTACGTCCGTCCTAGCTCGCTCATTAATGTCTTAATTGAAATTTTGGATTGCCTCTTATCCGCTCGTCGTCCCCTTATGCCATAGTTTGTACATCTCAATTGTCAGTAGAAACCACATTTGTTAATTAAAGCATATTTTTTTCAAAGGCAGTAAATGAGGCTGAATGAACTGGTTCGCTGCCAGACAAGTCTCCACTGATAGCCAGGTGTAGCAGTGGTAAGGTGTTGGGACTGCAGTTGGAAAAGCTTTATGTAGGCCCAGTTTGTGGGCACTGTTTGTCACCGTTATAGTGCAATTAATGTACAGTATTGTTTAGTGTTGTGTTGTGTAGTGGTTTTGCTGGCATGCATCCCACAATTTTTTTTTTTTGGGGGGGGGGGTAAAAATTGCTAAAAATTTGCTAAAATTCTAAAATTGCCACTGGGAATACTTCTTCAAGACGTTTCCACTTCACAATAAGAGCACTTACAGTGGACTGGGGCAGCTCTAGCAGGGCAGAAATTTGACGAACTTGTTGGAAAGGTGGTATCCTTTGACGGTGCCACGTTGAAAGTCACTGAGCTATTCAGTATGGGCCATTCTACTGCCAATGGAGATTGCATGGCTGTGTGCTTCATTTTATAAACCTGTCAGCAATGGGTGTGGCTGAAATAGCCAAATCCAGTTATTTGAAGGGGTGTCCTTATACATTTGTGTATATATAATCTATATTACACTGAACAAAAACATAAACGCAACATGTAAAGTGTTGGTCCCATGTTTCACGAGCTGAAATAAAATAACCCAGATATGTTCCATTCCCACAAAAGCTTATTTCTCTCAAGTTTGGTACACAAATTTGTTAACATCCCTGTTAGTGAGCATTTCTTATTTGCCAAGATAATCTATCCACCTGACAGATGTGGCATATCAAGTAGCGGATTAAACAGCATGATAATTACACAAGTGCGCCTTGTGCTGGGGACAATAAAAGGTCACTCAAAAATGTGCTGTTTTGTAACTCAAAACAATGCCACAGATGTCTCAAGTTTTGAGGGAGCGTGCAATTGTCATGCTGACTGCCGGAATGTCCACCAGAGCTGTTGCCAGAGAATTTAATGTTCATTTCTCTACATAAAGCCGCCTCCAACGTACATCCAACCAGCCTCAAATCAAATCAAAGTTTATTTGTCACGTGCGCCAAATACAACAGGTGTAGGCCTTACAGTGAAATGCTCACAACCGCAGACCATGGGTATGGCGTCATGTGGGTGAGTGGTTTGCTGATGTCAACATTGTGAATAGAGTGGGTTTATGGCACGGTCAGGCATAAGCTACAGAAAACGAACACAATTGCATTTTATGAATGGCTACTTGAATGCCCCAAAATACCATGACGAGCTCCTGAGGCCCATGGTGAGGACTATTTTCTTGAAGATATCTTTTACCAACAGATGCATACTATCTGTATTCCCGGTGATGTGAAATCCATGGATTAGGGCCTAATGAATTTATTTAAATCTTTGGAATTGTTGCATGTTCCATGTTTATATTTTTGTTCAGTATATTTTCTACAAATAAAATTGCTCAGAGAAAAAGATTTTGTTTAAAGGGATGCTTCGGGATTTTGGCAATGAAGCCCTTTATCTTCTTCCCCAGAATCAGAAGAATTGGCAAAATCCCAAAGCATTCTTTTAACAAGTCATTTTTTTTAAATCGAGAAAAGAATCGAGGTTCAAATTATTACCTTTTGTAATTAGGTACTTTTCTGCATATGCTTCTGTTTTTTAAGTAAACCTCACCACTGGTGTGCGTGGCCAAAGAGCTTGTTTGTCAAACTCCAGGTTGTACTATGGTCAGATGACATGAAAAAGAGCTCTTTGGCCTCCCTAACTCGAACTTCATGGGAATCTTAGCTAATGTTATGGGAATGTTCCTAGTTTGCTGGGATGATGAAACAATTGTTGTTTTTTGGAAAACGTTTCGTTGGGACCATCAGACGACGTCCTGATAACTGATATACAGGAACATTCTTGCAACGTTCCCATGAAACGTGTCTAGAACATTAACGTTTTATATTCTCAGAACATGGCAACCATGTTCTATGTATGTTTTGGTGGGACGTTGATGGAATATTCACCTAACCCTCAGAACACAGGAGACTAATGTTCTTGCAACGTTCCCATGAAACATGTTTAGAATATCTTATATTCTGAGAACATGGCAAGCATGTTTTGTATACATTTGGTGGGATGTTGATGGAATATTTTCCTAACATGAATGTTCTTACAACATTCTCATTTAACATGTCAATAAACGTAATATCTTATACTCTGAGAACATGATAACCAGGTTTTGGGTAAGTTCTATTTGACATCAAGGAATGGTCTCTTGGAAACATTCTTAGCACGTCTATAAAGTTGTGAGAAAGTTTGTTGTTCGCTGGGTTATAGTTACATGTCATTTGCTGCATGCATGATCACTTTTTGCAACCTATCATTTCACTTACCCAGTGAGAACCACGAGCCCAGGCTGACATGGATTTCCTGTACCGCATCCAAAGCCTGCCAGCAGCCTACCAAAGGTTGCACCTTGTGCAATAGTTATCCATATTTCTGGAACTTCATACTATTCACACTAAACTATTTATATGGTGGATTTGCGGCCTTAATTCTGGAAGATGCCAAAACTTTGGAGAACTCAATTCTTGACATAGATTTTCAAGCAGATTTAAATCAAATCTGTAACTCGGCCACTCAGGAATAGGGGAAGACACATCTTGGTAAGCAACTCCAGTGTAGATTTGGTCTTGTGTTTTGGGTTATTGTCCTGCTGAAAGGTGAATTCATCTCCTATTGTTTAGTGGAAAGCAGACTGAACCTATCATGGCACAAGGCGAGACCCAAATGCAGACACAGGAGGCAGATGGTTGGAGTCTTACAAAGTTTATTATACCAAAGGGGTAGGCAAGAGAATGATCGTGAACAATCAAAAAGGTCCAAACAAGATCAGAGTACAGGAGGTACAGAGTGGCAGACAGGCTCATAGTCAAGGCAGGCAGAATGGTCAGGGAGGCGGGTACAAAGTCCAGAAACAGGCAAGGGTCAAAACCGGGAGGACTAGAAAAAGTAGAACGCAAAAAGCAGGAGAACGGGAAAACCGCTGGTTGACTTGGAAACATACAAGACGAACTGGCACAAAGAGACAGAAAAACAAGCGACACCTGGAGGGGGTGGAGACAATAATGAGGACAGGTGAAACTGATCAAGGTGTGACAGAACCAGGTTTTCTTCTAGGATTTTGCCTGTGCTTCACATTAATTTGTTTCTTTTTTATCCTGAAAACTCCCAGTAATTAACGATTACAAGCATACCCATAACATGATGCAGCCATCACTATGCTTGAAAATATGGACAGTGGTACTGTAATGGAACATTTTAATTGTCACGTCCTGACCTTAGTTCCTTTTTTATGTCTCTATTTTAGTTTGGTCAGGGTGTGAGTTGGGGTGGGCATTCTATGTTTTGTTTTATGTGTTATATGTCTAGGTGTTTGGCCTGGTATGGTTCCCAATCAGAGGCAGCTGTCAATCGTTGTCTCTGATTGAGAACCATATTTAGGCAGCCTGTTTTCCCACTATGGGTTGTGGGTAGTTGTTTTCTGTTTTGTGTTGCTGCACCTTACAGGACTGTTTCGTTTTCCTCCCTTTGTTATTTTGTTTAGTGTTTCTGTTCTAATAAAAGTTACAGGAACACTTACCACGCTGCGCATTGGTCCGATTTTTCATACTCTTCATCCGAAGACGAGAATCGTTACAGAACTACCCACCACAAACGGACCAAGCAGCATGGTAACAGGGAGCCGAAGGTTCAGGACACCTGGACTTGGGAGGAGATATTGGGCGGCAAGGGACCCTGGGCACAGGCTGGGGAATATCGCTGCCCCAAAGAAGTGGAGGCAGCGAAAGGCAGTGAAAGCTGAGCGTCAGCGATATGAGGTAAGGCAGCGCAACAGGCACGAGAGGCAGCCCCCAAAGAATTTTTGGGGCGGGCACATGGGGAGATTGGCGGAGTCAGGCGATAGACCTGAGCCAACTCCCCGTGTTTACCAGAAGAAGCGCAGTACTGGTCAGGCACCATGTTATGTGTCGCCATTACGCGCTCATAGCCCGGTGCGCTATAGGCCAGCCCCCTGCAAGTGCCATTACGCGCTCATAGCCCGGTGCGCTATAGGCCAGCCCCCTGCAAGTGCCACGGAGAGTGGGCATCCAGCCAGGGCGTATTGTGCTGGCTCAGCATGTTTGGTCTCCGGTACGCCGTTTCGGCCCAGGGTATCTTGCGCCGGGCTCTGCGTGCTGTGCCTCCTAGGCGCTGGGAGGGTGCAGTGTGCCCTATGCCTGTGCTCCGCCCATGCCGGGCGAATGTGGGCATGGAGCCTAAGGGAGAGGTGCGAGTGGTATGCACCAGATCTCCAGTGCTCACCCACAGCCCTGTTAAACCTGTGCCTGCACTCTGGAGGGGCCGGGCTAAAGTGGTCATCCAGCCTGGAAGAGTGGTGCCAAGGCTGCACACCAGAGCTCCAGTGCTCCCCCACAGCCCAGTCCATCTGCTGCCTCCTCCACGCACCAGGCCTCCTGTAGGTCTCCGCCCGTCAGTCAGGAGCTGCCAGAGTCTCCCGCCTGTCTGGTCGCTGCCAGAGTCTCCCGCCTGTCCGGGCGCTGCCGGACTGTCCTATTATAATCTCCTGTTCTTGCGAGTATCATCCTGTGTTGCAAACCAGCCACACCTGTTTCCTTGTGTAGATAAAAACAGGAACTGAGAATTCTGGCCAAGAACAGAAACTATAAAGATATGTGCTTTTCACCGAGTGCTTCGGAATTCAGACTGTCAACACACTCTGCTATTCTCCTGAGCTCATCAAAATAAAGAATCTTAGTTTGACTTGGACTCCAGCAAATCCTTATTTTATAATATCCAACCCAGCCAACTGTATATTAGCCATGTCGTCGTTCATAAGATATTATAGTTTTTAATGTCCCGTTGATAGGATAGTCTCGAACGGAGATCATTCAGTTGTGTTGTGGTTTGTTGAGCAAGTATTTCCAATGATCGGGTGCTTTGGTGGGAGTTTGTGTTGATAACAGAGTCCAATTTGCTGGATTAAGTTGGGTGAGACGGGCTGAATCTGCATGGAGAGCTCTCAGCTGTTTTGTAAGCAGTGCGCTCATGATTTATGCTCTTCTCTATTCAGTTGTGGGGGCTTGGAGTCGGACACACGCACCTATCTACCTAAAACATATTTAGCTACCCTTACGAAAAAAGATTACGGGGAGAGTGCAGTATAACTGCAGTAATTTTGCAGTGTAAATGCAGTTAAAGTGCAGTATAATTGCAATACACTGCAGTTACTCTGCAATCACTGCATCTAAAATACCACAGTAGACTGCCGTCTACTGCAATTTTACTGCAGTTTTAAAACTACAATCTTTTTTGTAAAGGTAGACAGCAAATAAACTTTGAAGCCATTTTCTCAGTTTTACAGTTTGCATAGTTACTGATCTTTGACTTTGTATGTCAGAGCAGGTAACTGCAGTCACAACACAGTGGAACAAAGCCATAGTGCAGTAACTTCACTTGCTGTTTGCCTTGGTTTTTTACTTGGATTTTGTAGTTGCTGCAAATTTCACACTCTACTTTCTCTGAAACGGAACATAATTGAACACTTTGTCACAAGATAAAACAGATACTACAAAGACTGATTTCAATCTTAACTCAATTTTGGCCAAAAGTGTAGTTACTGCATTTATCCTTTGTAGGGCAGTGTAGTACAGTCTACTGTAATATTTACTGTAGTGCTTTTGCAGACATTTCTGTAGTATATACTATAGTGTTTTTGTTTAATTATCTTTGACATAGAAGTGAAGGCTCTGCTTGAGGAAACATTGAAATTGTCTATAATCTGTAGTTAGGTACAATAAGACAGGGCTCTGAACAGACAGGTCCTAGCTTCTACTCTTTCCTGTAACCTGTAGAAAACACAATATATGATATATATTTGCCATGTACATTTGGTTTCTCACTTATGGGTGGCACAAATTGGGATATGGGGGAGTGGAATGGGCAGGGTGTATGCAAATTAAATACTGTAGTATTTACTATAGTTTAAAAGTGTCGTGTTTTTGGGGACATTAGTATTTACTAGTCTTTTTTTCCCTCAGATAATACTGTCATCTTGTCATCTCTTTTTCCCCAATACTGTCATATTGGGGCGACGAGGAGAGCAGGGTTGCAAAATGCAATCATATCTGTGACGCCCCCTCCCTGCTCTGTCTCTTGGGTTTTGCTGTGCTTACTTCCTGCAGGAGATTGGTGTGGCGGAGCTGAGAGGGTCGTCAGTGCTGATGCTGACCTGTGAAAGCACAGCTGTGGCATAAAGCCCCTGTTTCCCCATTCAGCAAGAGATTCCTCTCACCATGCATACTTTTGGTTGTTTTGTTGTGGTTTTGGCAGTTGACACCTAATTTACTGACCTTCATGCCTCATCTGATTATTGTTGAGATTTTTTACTTTACTAATGGAATAAATTTGTTTTGTTATTCCTTTACTCAGTGTGTGTTTCCTCATTGTAACAAACAATCTTGAGCAAGGTTGTAACATATCGTGCAAATATAGGCCTACCATTTATAAAATGATCACATTTTTTGGACTACAGACTAGCTAAAAAATAAGTGAAAATTGACAAATGATGTACATTTTCTGGTAAAAAAGTGGAGGTGCAAAATTTTGCACCCCGAAAAGCTGTTTGACTCAGCCCAGTCGTGACTCACGAAGAGGAAGAACTTTGCAAGTGTTTCTGATTAACCCATAAGCCTTGTCTAAGCCAGGGGAGGGGAGTTCTACTAGGCTATATAGAATTGTTTAAAGGTCATACTAAGGATAATATTTCTATTTGCT
This sequence comes from Oncorhynchus tshawytscha, assembly GCF_018296145.1. NCBI lineage: Eukaryota > Metazoa > Chordata > Actinopteri > Salmoniformes > Salmonidae > Oncorhynchus > Oncorhynchus tshawytscha. The sequence continues at coordinate 7,754,423 of NC_056448.1, forward strand.
TTTGACCACTTGAAGTATCTCAAAAATATTTGGACTTAGCCCATATAAACATATTGAATAACAGAGTCACTACATGGAACAAAATATAGTCCCCCCCCCAAAAAAAAATCTAAAGGAAGTTTGTTCTGAAGTATATAAACTCAGCAAAAAAAGAAATGTCCCTTTTTCAGGACCCTGTCTTTCAAAGACAGGATGGACAGCTGATCGTCCTCACAGTGGCAGACCACGTGTAACAACACCTGCACAGGATCGGTACATCCGAACACACCTGTGGGACAGGTACAGGCTGGCAACAACAACTGCCCGAGTTACACCAGGAACGCACAATCCCTCCATCAGTGCTCAGACTGTCCGCAATAGGCTGAGAGAGGCTGGACTGAGGGCTTGTTGTAAGGCAGGTCCTCACCAGACATCACCGACAACAACGTTGCCTATGGGCACAAACCCACCATCGCTGGACGAGACAAGACTGGCAAAAAGTGCTCTTCACTGACGAGTCGCGGTTTTGTCTCACCAGTGGTGAGACTCTTATCTTTCCACAGTGTACACCTTAGTGTGTCGCCCAAACAGTTTGGATGCCACAGAAGTTGGCAGATCGGCTGTACCGACTTCAGATGAGTCCCAAGATGCTTGTGTGGATCGTAGAGTAAAACGGAGAACATCATCGTGTTCGTGAGTCTCTCATCTTTGGAGTCGTCGGCCAAACCGTTTGTAGGCTAAATCGTTCGGATTATGTGAGAAGACCGATTTTCCGGATGTCTCATGGTCTGACAAACTCTGTTACCTTTCACCGCAAATGTCACACACTAGTTTAAACTGACAGATTATTTACGTGGACTTGTTTAATTATGCTAATTTGATATCAGCAGGGCGTGGACATGGACTCCAGGGAGTTTTAGTAAACAAAGCCATGCTGGTGGGTGGTAACATTCAAAATAAAACTGAAACACAGAAAAAGTCCCCACTTTGGATTTCCCACTTCAAGCCCAAATATACCAGACTTTGACTAAAACGATGACTTATTGACTTAAATCGTTGTAGAACATCATGGGTAAGCTCTGTGGGGGATACTTCTATTAAAGCTAGATCTACTCAGGGATTCTGAAAACTAGTCAGCTTCAGTTGGCTTCTCATTCCAGCTCAGGCTTCTTCCGTACTACGATGGTGGATATTGCTCGTCCGCCTGCTGCTAACTCTAGCAGGCTTGTAAGAGCACGTGCATGTGGCTAGGTGAATACCAAACTCTTCATTGAGACAATGCTGAAACATCAAGCCATGGGCGAGTCAGTGCCACCTTTTAATTGGTGCATAGATCAAAATGAAATGAAAGTTATCTTAGAAATTCAGCAGGCTATGGTGTGAAATAGGCTTGTTGAAGTGCCGTCTCTAAATCAAATTGTATTGTTGGTCAAGTACACATATTTTGCAGATGCTATCGCAGGTGCAGGGAAATGCTTATGTTTCTAGCTCTAGTTCAACCAGTGCAGTAATACCGAACAATACACACACAAATCCCCCCCCCCAAAAAAAATATATAAAGAAATTAAGAAATATCTGAATGAGAAATATATAAAAATACTGGTGTGTATAGACATTATAGACATAGAAAATGTGTGTACAGCAGAAGTTGTGTACAGCAATAGTTACAGGGCCTTCAGAAGTATTTATACCCCTTGACTTATTCCACTTTTTGTTGTTACAGCCTGTATAAATAAATACTAATCTCATGCGTCTACACACAATACCCCATACTGACGAAGACAAAACATGTTTTTAGAAATGTTTGCTAATTTATTGAAAAAGAAATACGGAAATAACTCATTTACATAACTATTCACACCCCTGTGTCAATGCACTGTAGAAGCAGGTTCGGCGGCGGTTACAGCTTTGAGTCGCCTTGGGTTTGTCTGGATCAGCATTTCACATCTGGATTTGGGGATGTTCTCAGATTCTCCCTTGCAGATTTTCCTCCAGCTCTAGTAAACTTGATGGGGAGCAGCGGTGAACAACAATCTTCGTCTTTCCACAGATTTTCAGTGGGGATCCAAGTCTGGGCTTTGGCTGAGCCAATCAAGGTCCTTCACATTCTTGTTCTGAAGCCATTCCAGCGTTGTTTTGGCTAGATGCTTGAAGTCATTGTCCTGTTTGAACATAAATCTTAAGCCCAGTCTGAGGTCGTTTGCACTCTGAAGCAGGTTCTCATCAAGGATTTGCCTGTATTTGGCTCCAGTCATTGTTCCCTCTATACTCTTTTCTACATTGTAGAATAATAGTGAAGACATCAAAACGATGAAATAACACATTTGGAATCATGTAGTAAGCAAATCAAAATATAATTTGATTCTTGAAAGTGGCCACCCTTTGCCTTGATGACGGCTTTGCACACTCCTGGCATTCTCTCAACCAGCTTAACCTGGAATGCTTTTACAACTGCTTTGGAGGAGTTCCCACATTTGCTGAGCACTTGTTGGCTGCTTTTCCTTCACTCTGTGGTCTAACACATCCCAAACCATCTCAATTGGGTTGAGGTCAGGTGATATGATGCAGGCCAGCACTCCATCACTCTCCTCCCTGGTCAAATAGCCCTTCACAGCCTGGAGGTGTGTTTTGGGTCATTGTCCTGTTAAAAAACAAATGATAGTCAAACTAAGCGCAAACCACATGGCATGGCGTTTCGCTACAGAATGCATTGGCAGCCTTGCTGGTTAAGAGTGTCTTGAATTCTAAATAAATCACAGACAGTGTCACCAGCAATGCAGCCCATACAATCACACCTCCTCCTCCATGCTTTACAGTGAGAACCACACATGCAGAGATCATCCGTTCACTTACTCTACGTCTCACAAAGACATGACGGTTGGAACCAAAAATCTTGAATTTGGACTCCTCAGACCAAAGAACAGATTTCCACCGGTCTAATGTCTGCTGCTGGTGTTTCTTGGCCCAAGAAAGTCATCTTATTATTGTTGGTATCCTTATTTGTAGCAATTTGACCATGAAGGCCTGATTCACGCAGTCTCCTCTGAACAGTTGAGATGTGTCTGTTACTTGAACTACATGAAGCATGTATTTGGGCTGCAATCTGAGGTGCAGTTAACTCTAATGAACTTATCCTCTGCAGCAGAGGTAACTCTGGGTCTTCCTTTCCGGTGGCGGTCCTCATGAGAGCCAGTTTCATCATAGCACACGATGGTTTTTGCGACTGCACTTCACATTCTTGACAAGTTCTTGACATTTTCCGGATTGACTGACCTTCATGTCTTAAAGTAGTGATGGACTTTAGTTTCTATTTGCTTATTTGAGCTGTTTTTGCCATAATAGGGACTATTTCCAAATATGGCTATCTTCTGTATACCAACCCTACCTTGTCACAACACAACTGATTGACTCAAAAGCATTAAGAAGGAAAGAAATTCCACAAATGAACTTTCAACAAGGCACACCTGTTAATTGAAATGCATTGCAGGTGACTACCTCATGAAGCTGGTTGATAGAATGCCAAGAGTGTGCAAAGTTGTCGTCAAGGCAAAGGGTGGCTACTTTGAAGAATCTCAAACAGAAAATATATTTTGATTTGTTCACATTTTTGGTTACTACATGATTCCATATGTATTATTTCATAGTTTTGATGTCTTCACTATTATTCTACAATGTAGAAAATCGTAAAAATAAAGAAAAAAAAACAAACTTTTGACTGGTACTGTATATCCATACAAACTATCAATAACGACATTTAAATAAACTAAATCAGCCTGCTTTTCTAACAACATTCTAATCAGGTCCCTACACAGACTCAGAAGGATCCTGTGAGGGCGAAACATTTTCTGGTGTCAGTAGTCCTTGCAGTGCTCCTGCCATGAAGCCTTGGATGCCCAAAAACTTAATAACTGTGGCTATAAAGTCTACAAAATCCACCTTCACAGTAAGTGTATCCAGATCACTTGGTTGACTTATAACATTTGCAACTGGTTGTGGTGTATTCCCCACCATATCTCCTTCAGCACTGTGGCCTCTTACCCCTTCACATAGGATATTTGCTGTATAGCCCCGATGCTTGACACCTCAACCTCTTTCACCCTATTGAACCTTTATTTAACTATCCCAGCTTTACATAGGTTGGTAGATACACTTAATCAAACATCAATAATATAGATAAACTTTGCACCTTTTTCCCATTCTAGACTGAACAATAATATAAATGCAACATGCAACAATTTCAAAGATTTCACTGAGTTACAGTTCATATAAGGAAATCTGTCAATTGAAATACATTCATTAGGCCCTAACCTATGGATTTCACATGACTGGGAATACAGATATGCATCTGTTGGCCACAGATGCCTTAAACAAAAGTAGGAATGTGGATCAGAAAACCAGCCAGTATCTGGTGTGACGACCATTTGCCTCGTGCAGCGTGACACATCTCCTTTACATAGAGTTGAACAGGCTGTTGATTGTGGCCAGTGGAATGTTGTCCCACTCCTCTTCAATGGCTGTGTGAAGATGCTGGATAATGGCGGGAACTGGAACACGCTGTTGTACACGTCGATCCAGAGCATCCCAAACGTGCTCAATGGGTGATATGGCTGGTGAGTATACAGGCCATGAAAGAACTGGGACATTTTCAGCTTCCAGGAATTGTCTACAGATTCTTGCGACATGGGGCTGTGCATTATCATTCTGAAACATGAAATGATGGTGGTGGATGAATGGCACGACAATGGGCCTCAGGATCTCGTCACGGTATCTCTGTGAGATGTGCATACTGTGCATTCAAATTGACATTGTTAAAATGCAATTTTGTTCGTTGTCTGTAGCTTATGCCTGCCCATACCATAACCCCACCGCCACCATGGGACACTCTGTTCACAACGTTGACATCAGCAACCCGCTCGCAAACACAACGCCATACACGCTGTCTGCCATCTTCTCAGGACAGTTGAAACCTGGATTCAGCCGTAAAGAGCACACAAGTGTTTCCCTGGGATGGTGTCTGACAGTTTGTGCAGAAATCCTTCAGTTGTGCAAACCCAAAGTTTCATCAGCTGTCCGGGTGGCTGGTATGGGATGACTCTGCAGGTGATGAATCCGGATGTGGAGGTCCTAGGCTGGTGTGGTCTGTGGTTGTGAGGCCCGTTGGATGTACTGCTAAATTCTCAAAGCCTCGGCTTATGGTAGAGAAATAAACATTAAATTATCTGGCAACAGCTCTGGTGGACATTCCTGCAGTCAGCATGCCAATTTAACACTCCCTCAAAACTTACATATATGTGGCATTGTGTTGGGGGACAAAACTGCACATTTTAGAATGGCCTTTCATTGTCCCCAGCACAAGGTTCACCTGTGTAATGATCACGCTGTTTAATCAGCTTCTTGATATGTCACACGGCCAGGTGGATGGATTATCTTGGCAAAGGAGAAATGCTCACTAACAGACGTAATCAAATTTGTGCACAAAATTTGAGCGAAATAAGCTTTTGTGTGTGTGGAACATTTCTGGGATCTTTTATTTCAGCTCTTGAAACATGGGACCAACACTTTATATATTGTGTTCATATGTGTAGATACAGGCCAAGCGACGTGCATGAACTACATCCTGGAATGTTTGGCCTAAGATATTGATTATCAATGTCCAATGGGACTCCAGAGAGAACACCTTTAACCAGTTTACCTGCTCTGAGAATCAAAGCAGTCCACGTCATGCTTTTTAGAAAGACACGATATCAACACCAATCCACTCCTGGTTACTTTGACTGCATTAACTTTAACCAGCGCCTTCTTCACCATCCTTGTGATTTGAAAAGGGTTTCCTAAATGAGCATCCGTATCCAAAAAACATACTCAAACAACCAATGGTTCTTCACTCATTTTCCACAACAATTTTAGCTCTTTTTGTTCCCTTCTTGGACTTTACTGTTATCCACTTTATCACTAACTGTACTTGACACGCTTTGTTTCATACAACACTTCCGCTATCTCAACCATCTCCCCTTCTTCCAACGATCACATAACTTCTTCCTCTACTTCTTCTGAAATGCACTGTCAAATGTGGGATCTTTATATAGACAGGTGTGTTTCTTTTGAAATCATATCCAAACAATTGAATTGGTCACAGGTGGACTCGAAGTTGTAGAGACATCTCAAGGATGATCAAAGGTGCACCTGAGCTCAAATTGGAGTGTCATAGCAAAGGGGTGTGAATACTTATGTAAATTAGATATTTCTGTAATTCATTTTCAATACATTTGCAAACATTTCTAAAAACATGTTTTAACTTTGTCATTATGGGGTATTGTGTGTAGATGGGTGAGAAAAAAACAATTTAATCAATTTTTAATACAGGCTGTAACCTAACAAAATGTGGAGTAAGTCAAGGGGTATGAATACTTTCTGAAGGCTGAGTTTTGATTAGAATCCTGTTTATACACTATCTTTCAAAAGTTTGGGGTCACTTAAATGTGAAATCAAATCAAACCAAATTTATTTATATAGCCCTTCGTACATCAGCTGATATCTCAAAGTGCTGTACAGAAACCCAGCCTAAAACCCAAAACAGCAAGCAATGCAGGTGTAGAAGCACGGTGGCTAGGAAAAACTCCCTAGAAAGGCCCAAAACCTAGGAAGAAACCTAGAGAGGAACCAGGCTATGTGGGGTGGCCAGTCCTCTTCTGGCTGTGCTGGGTGGAGATTATAACAGAACATGGCCAAGATGTTCAAATGTTCATAAATGACCAGCAAGGTCGAATAATAATAAGGCAGAACAGTTGAAACTGGAGCAGCAGCACGGTCAGGTGGACTGAGGACAGCAAGGAGTCATCATGTCAGGTAGTCCTGGGGCATGGTCCTAGGGCTCAGGTCCTCCGAGAGAGAGAAAGAAAGAGAAAATTAGAGAGAGCATATGTGGGGTGGCCAGTCCTCTTCTGGCTGTGCCGGGTGGAGATTATAACAGAACATGGCCAAGATGTTCAAATGTTCATAAATGATCATGGGGCATGGTCCTAGGGCTCAGGTCCTCCGAGAGAGAGAAAGAAAGAGAGAAGGAGAGAATTAGAGAATGCACACTTAGATTCACACAGGACACCGAATAGGACAGGAGAAGTACTCCAGATATAACAAACTGACCCTAGCCCCCCGACACATAAACTACTGCAGCATAAATACTGGAGGCTGAGACAGGAGGGGTCAGGAGACACTGTGGCCCCATCCGAGGACACCCCCGGACAGGGCCAAACAGGAAGGATATGACCCCACCCACTTTGCCAAAGCACAGCCCCCACACCACTAGAGGGATATCTTCAACCACCAACTTACCATCCTGAGACAAGGCTGAGTATAGCCCACAAAGATCTCCGCCATGGCACAACCCAAGGGGGGGCGCCAACCCAGACAGGATGACCACATCAGTGAATCAACCCACTCAGGTGATGTACCCCTTCCAGGGACGGCATGAGAGAGCCCCAGCAAGCCAGCGACTCAGGCCCTGTAATAGGGTTAGAGGCAGAGAATCCCAGTGGAAAGAGGGGAACCGGCCAGGCAGAGTCCTTGTTTTTGAAAGAAAAACTTTTTTTTTGTCCAATATAATGTATCAAAAATGCAATGTAGACATTGTTAATGTTGTAAATGACTTTTGTAGCTGGAAACTGACTATTTAAAAAAAAAATGAATATCTACATAGGCGTACAGAGGCCCATTATCAGCAACCATCGCTCCTGTGTTCCAATGGCATGTTGTTAACTAATCCAAGTTTATCATTTTAAAAGGCTAATTGATCATTAGAAAACACTTTTGCAATTACGTTAGCACAGCTGAAAACTGTTGTCCTGATTAAAGAAGCAATAAAACTTGCCTTATTTAGACTAGTTGAGTATCTGGAGCATCAGTATTTGTGGGATGCTGGCATTCTAGACAGAGTTGCAAAGAAAAAGCCATATCCCAGACTGGCCAATAAAAAGAAAAGATTAAGATGGGGAAAAAGACCACAGACACTGGACAGAGGAACTCTGCCTATAGGGCCAGCATACCGGAGTCACCTCTTCACTGTTGACATTGAGACTGGTGTTTTGCTGGAACGATTTAATGAAGCTGCCAGTTGAGGACTTGTGAGGCGTCTGTTTCTCAAACTAGACACTCTAATGTACCTGTCCTCTTGCTTAGTTGTGCACCTGGGCCTCCCACTGCTCTTTATATTCCGGTTAGAGCCAGTTTGAGCTCTTCTGTAACGGAAGTAGTACACAGCGTTGTACGAGATCTTCAGTTTCTCTGCAATTTCTCGCATGGACAGCCTTCATTTCAGAAGAAAGTCTTTGTTTCTGGCCATTTTTCAGTCTCAACCACTTCCCCTTCTTCCACAAATTACACAACTTTCTTCTTCTGAAATGCAATGTCAACTGTGGAACCTTATAAAAAGACATGTGTGTTTAATTGGTCACAGGTCGCATCTCAAGGATGACCAAAGGAAACGGGATGCACCTAACTTTTGAGATACAGAAATCATCCCCGTATGATGCATATCGCATCAGATGACGCAAATTGCAGCTTAATGTGATGCAAAATGTGTCATACTGGGATAATGTCTGTATTTTGAAAGTTACATATCTCGAAAACTTGATTGCTGACAAGCAAAACATTTTGGGACTATGTCAACAATGGAGTAATGAAAGAAATACCAAAATATACTTTTTGTGTGTAGCTTTCCTTTATGTACTTCACACCACTGCTTCTGAGGTATTTGCCCACGCCTGATGGGCATGGCAGTGCAGGTCAGCTCCAGGCCCCGCAACACTAATACAGGTCATGAAGGAGCCCGACTTCGGCTCCATATTCGACTCAGCTTCTATATCACAGAGGGAGGGAGAGAGAGAAATACTGTCACCATACAGTCATGGAAGCCAACATTAAATACACAGTTGAACATAGCCAATCAAAGATCCTGATTCACTGCTAATTCACATAGGACATGTGCCAGCACGGCACTGACTGGGGCCCATTGGCACAGTGGAAAGGGGCATATACTTACAACATACAAGACACACAGCACTGATTACATGATCAATGGTAGTTGGGTGAATTCTAGGACAGATAGTATTTTGACCATTGACCAGATCAAATGTTACCAATCCGATTCAAGTGTCCTCCATTACTCTGAAGTGGGACTGGTGTCTGGCCACTGCCTCAGCCCTCTGGAACAGCTCCTGATATGGTTGAGGGGTTCCCACAACGCTGCGCTGAACCACAAATCCACCAGGTTTGGATATACAATATCACTCAATAAACATATAGTGACAAAAATAACTTTCTCTAATTTGGAAGTAATTTATATGCTAGTAGAGGGACTGTAACTACAGAATAGATTCAGGCCGGTGACACTGACACCGTTACTATGCACCTAGCTGTGTACGTTGCTGAATGCTGGCTGACATGTTTTGTTATTTGCTATTTGTAGTAGACAAGTGCCATGCTTGATTTATTTTTGCCCTAGAAAATATGCTATAAACTTTTATGAGAACAGGCATGTTGTTTTGGGTTAGCAGGCGAAGCCCCGAATGCTAGCTACCCACTAGGCACACACTGGTTGAATTAACGTTGTTTCAAACATGAACAAACATGGAATAGATGTTGAGTGGATGTCTGTGCCCAGTGGGTAGTCAGCCACCTAACTTGCAAATCCGTGTTAGCTATCCATATCTTTGTCCGAGTTTAAATTAGTTGGCTATCTAGCCAGTTTGAGTTGAAACATTGTTGAAAGGAAGCTGGCTACATCCTATGATTAGTTGGCAAGCTGGTATCCAATGCCTGCCCTGTATTGACCCTAAATGCAAATAGGCTACAGTTAGCAAGGTAGCTACACAACGTGAGATATGTGCATCTTCATCTTTTTATTTTCTTTGTACTTTTAACCCCTTTTCTCCCCAATTTGTAGATACAGTCTTATCCCATCGCTGCAACTATGAACTTGGGAGAGACGAAGGTCGAGAGCCATGCGTCCTCCGAAACACAACCCTACCAAGCCGCACAGCTTTTTGATTCACTGCTTGCTTAACCCGGAAGCCAGCTGCACCAATGTGTCGGAGGAAACACCGTCCAGGTGGCGATCGAAGTCAGCTCGCAAGTGCCGGCCCGCCACAAGGAGTCGCCTCTACTAGGCCAATTGTATGCCTCTTCATGGGTCTCCCAGGCACGGCCGGCTGTGACACAGCCTGAGATCTAACGTGGGTCTGTAGTGACACCTCAAGCCGCAGTGTCTTAGTAGACCGCTGCGCCACTCGGGAAGGCCCGCACATCTTCATCTGACATGCTACATCACATTACGCGTTAGCTTGATGTATTTAGCTAGCTACAGTATCATTCCACTTTCATCTGTGATTTCATTGCTAGCCTGGCTCACTAGCATGCTCAAAAATGGTTTCTATAACCAAAAGTAGTTACTAGCTAGCTAGTACCAGCTATCTAATTAGCTAACACACTCACAGAAGTAAACGCATCGTATGTAATACATTCCTGGCCATCTGGCAATATTGTTGAAATGCATTGGAAGTTTACACCAACTTTATGGAAGCCCATTTTCACTCCTATTTGCTGTGCTAAATGTGCGTGCATTGCACCCATATGCAGACTTGACAACATTGTCCACATAGCAGTTGGCAGCGGACCACAAAGTGTTGTTTCTGGGAAATTGTGCATCATTGGCAAAAGTGTGCATATTGTTAACCCCATGCCCAATCCTCCGGTAAATTGTGATGTACTCACTTACAAAACTCTGTTTTGGACAAGACTGACTTCATGACAAAAATGATCATATATCCACTTTGCAGTACATTTTGACACTATAATTCATGTTTCTGACTCATATCGATGCCACGGGCCATTTAAAACCAGAGAAGTTGGTTCTAAGGGGAAGTTGATCTTTCTGTCATGCAGGTTATACTGTGCATGGAGTTTCCAATAAATGGCATTACTAAATGTGTGATGTGATAGGAATTTAAACATGACAAAAAAAAATAACACACACAAAACAAACATTTGATTAATAAAATATTTAGTCTTCCTCAAAAGGGGACGCTATCTCACTGGGTCTCAACTCGTTTGGTACTTTAACACCTCTCTCTCTCTTCATTGCTGCAGTGAGTAGGAAAAGTCACCCCGTGCGCGCTGTCAGAGTCCAAGCATAACGATAGCGGATCATTTTAACATGATGGGATTTAACCAAAGACATACGGAGCTCTGCAATTAACAACACACTGGTGGGATATCAAAGGAGTTTACCATGCAGCGAACAACAATCTGTTTGTGGAATAACACTTTCGAGAGATTGACGAAAAGTTTACAAATCTGAATGGGATTGTAGAAGCAACATGCTAAAGTACGGAGGCAAATATGTCAATTATACCGGTATGCAAAGACAAAAGTAAGAAGAAGAAACTTGGAATCTTGTAATTCACAATGATATGACTTTATAGTTTTAAAAAAAATCTGAGCTTGAAATGTAGAGCACATTGGGTGATCATTCTTCTTCAGAACAGAACATTCAACACGAGAAATATTTTATTTCTGAAAATTCGAGTCATTGCTAGGAAGTCACAGTCAACTGAACACTGTTGTCTTCACATGTTAGTTCTCAGTTAAACTCAATTCAATAAACTGTATTTATCATCAAGGAATGGGCGTTAATATAGACAGTGATGGAAAAAGTACCCAATCGTCATACTTGCGTAAAGATACCTTATTAATAGAAAATGACTAAAGTCCAAGTGAAAGTAACCTACGAAAAATTCTAAAATACTTGTTTTGAAATATACTTAAAAATCAACAGTAGAATGGAATTGCTCAAATATACTTAAAGTATCAAAAGTGAAAGTACAAATAATTTGAAATTCCGTATGTTAATCAAACAAGATGGCGCCATTTGTTAAATATATATTTTTATTTACGGAAAGCAAGGGGCACACCAACACTCAGACATAATTTACTAACGAAGCATGTGTGTTTAGTGAGTCTGCCACATCCATTGACCCTTTTCCTGTCCTGCTAAGCCTTCAAAATGTAACGAGTACTTTTGGGTGTCAGGGAAAATGTATGGAATAAAAATTGAATGACTTTCTTTAGGAATATAGTGAAGTAAAAGTAGTAAAAAAATATAAATAGTAAAGTACAGAAACCCCCAAAACTTACTTAAGTACTTTAAAGTATTTTTACTTAAGTAATTTACACCACTGAATGTGGAGTTGGTCCCCCCCTTTGCTGCCACTCATCTGGGTAGGCTTTCCACTAGATGTTGGAACATTGCTGCGGGGACTTGCATCCATGCATCCACAAGAGGATTGGTGAGGTCGGGCACTGATATTGGGCGATTAGGCCTGGCTCAGTTAGTGTTCCAATTCATCCCAAAGGGGTTCGGTGGGGTTGAGGTCAGGTCTCTGTGCCGGCCAGTCAAGTTCTTCCACACCGATCTCGACAAACCATTTCTGTATGGACCTCGCTTTGTGCACTGAGGCATTGTCATGTTGAAACAGGAAACAGCCCTCCCAAACTGTTGCCACAAAGTTGGAAGCACAGAATGTCTAGAATATCATTGTATGCTGTAGCGTTCCCTTCACTGGAACTAAGGGGCCTAGCCCGAACCATGAAAAACAGTCCCAGACCATTATTCCTTCCTCACCAAACTTTACAGTTCCTCATTCCAGAGAACGTGTTTCCACTGCTCCAGAATCCAATGGGGGCCAGCTTTACACCACTCCAGCCGACTCTTGGCATTGCACATGGTGATCTCAGGCTTGTGTGCGGCTGATCAGCCATGGAAACCCATTTCATGAAACTCCCAACACACAGTTATTGTGCTGAAGTTGCTTCCAGAGGCCATTTGGAACTTGTTAGTGAGTGTTGCAACCGAGGACAGACTATTGTTAGGCGCTACGTTTCCGCTTCACAACAGCACTTACAGTAGACTGGGTCAGCAGGGCAGAAATTTTATGAACTGACTTGTTGGAAAGGTGGAATCCTATGATGGTGCCACGTTGAAAGTCACTAAGCTCTTCAGTAAGGCCATTCTTCTGCCAATGTTTGTCTATGAAGATTGCATGGCTGTGTGCTCCATTTTATACACCTGTAGGCAATGGGTGTGGCTGAAATAGCCAAATCCACTAATTTGAAGGGTGGTCCACATACTTTTGTATATATATAGTGTATTGTAGTGATTCAGGAGTAATATTACATCAGAATAATATGCCCCACCAACATTAGGCAACTATTCTGAAAACCCAAACTCAAATAGCTGAAATAAGTAAATTAAATCAATGATTTTCAGTAGGTATGAGGTACCTCTCATTGAATGTCCCATGGATAACTTCCTTTCAGAATCAAATAATAGGAATATTTTCTGAACGTTCTCTAAAGCACATCAAATATCTTATTATAACGTTATACTGCGACCAAACCAGGACCTGTACTAAACTTCCTCTTATGGTCCCGAGTTATCGTCATGTTTTATTGTTCCTAGAATGTTCTGAGAATGCCAGTGGGATAATGTCTTGCCGAAACCCTTAAAGGGACCTAATGGGAACATTGTCCTTAGGATTTCCCTGTTTGCTGGGAAGATCCCTTTCAATGTGCCATCAAATCTCATAAAACGTTTCAGAAAAAGTCTCAGTCTTGTTACCCTTTAAAGAGGAGGGTGCTGGAGTTTTGAAAACAGGGATGCCAATAATCGTTAATCTCTGAGATTTTTTTTGTACGACTTGTTAACAAAATCAATTTGTTTGCATACAATATGGCTCCGTATTTGTATTATTGATACAGTTTATACAGTCTTTTTTTCTCATCTTTATCAATGTGCCAATAATTTCTGACCTTACTGTACATTTGAACTTTTCAGGCTCGGGTTTTAGAGCAAGTCATCTTTTCTGGGCATTACGAGACCTCCACACCATTTCCTGAGCGAGGTGATTTTTATTTTACAGGATTATATATTTAGCCCAACATTTGAGTCGTCTAAGCAATAGAGTAAATAACCAGCTGAGCACGGTTGTCAAACATATTGTAAAAAATGGATTCAGTTAAATCCTTACGATTTTTTTGCATGATTGCATTCGTGAACTGATTTGTTTCTTTTTTTCTGATTATTGTTCTTTTGTGTCACCACAGAATGAAAATAAGATTTGCCTTTCCAAGCAGACTGCGGAAGAAGAATTTCATTTCTTCTTTATCATTGCTGCTGGTGATCTGTGCCTTCTTGCTGCTCTTCCTAAAGTTCACTGTTAAATACAGCATTACCATTGAAACCTATGGGTCTACCGCAGGCTACAATGACGTTGAGCTGCTCCATCGCTACAACATTGACTGCAATGCCATCTATGAAATGGAGCCGGCCGAGTTGGGGAAGTCGCTGGTCATCAGAAAACAGGTGGTGGTGGAAGAGCAGGACAAGAGCTTGGTCAACCTGATCTCAAATTGCCCGCGATACCTCCTCTCCCGGGGCTATGGGGATGTCCAAGTGTCTGAGGAGGAGCAGGCCTTCCCCCTGGCCTACTCACTGGTGGTCCACAAGTCTGCCTCCATGGTGGAGAAGATCCTCAGGGCCGTCTACACCCCTAACAACATCTACTGTATCCACTACGACCTGAAGTCATCAGAACTGTTCAGAGAGTCCATGGAGGGTCTGGCACGCTGTCTACCCAACGTCTTCATCGCCTCTAAGCTGGAGGCAGTGACGTATGCCAGCATCAGCCGCCTCAATGCTGACCTCAACTGCCTGTCTGACCTTATAGGATCAAAGGTCAAGTGGAGGTATGTCATCAACCTGTGCGGTCAGGACTTTCCCCTGCGCTCCAACATAGAGCTGGTGGCTGACCTGAAGAAGCTCCGGGGGGGTAACATGATGGAGACAAGTCGCCCCAGCGAATACAAGAAGCAGCGTTTCTCCTTCCACCACGAGCTGCAGAACGTGTCATTCGAGTACCACCGGCTGCCAGTGAAAACCAACAAGGCCAAGGGGCCTCCGCCGCACGGCATACAGATGTTCATCGGCAGCGCATACTTCGTGCTCTCGCTGGAGTTCGTCACTTATATGAACAAGTCTGCGCTGGCCAAGGACTTCCTGATGTGGTCAAATGACACCTACTCCCCAGATGAACACTTCTGGGCCACGCTGACACGGGTGCCGGGCGTGCCAGGTGAGGTGCCACGGGCCCAGGCCGACATCACAGACCTGATGAGCAAGACCAGGCTGGTGAAGTGGAACTACCTGGAGGGACCGCTTTACCCATCATGCACAGGCAAACACGTCCGCAGTGTGTGTATCTATGGGGCGGGGGAGCTGCGCTGGCTACTGAACTACGGCAGCTGGTTCGCTAATAAGGTGGACGCCAAAGTTGACCCGGTCCTTATCCAATGTCTTGAGGATAAATTACAGGAGAAACAGAGACTCTTGGTCAAGGCTATGAAGTCACAACAAAAGATTCCCTCCTCTGTGTTAGCAGTTGATGTTATTCTTCAATAATACAAACTCCAAAGCAAATCAGGGGGAGAAAATGTGATTTATTTGAGAAAGACAAATCATAGATGTTATGCTGGGAGGTAGATGTTCAGTCTCCCCGGTCCTCAGCTTTTCTCAACAGAATAAAGGACAGGATGCCATTGATAACCCCCCACCCTAGCCTGGGATTGACCAATAACAAGGATACTTGTTATTGGGCCAATAGCCAAATAACAAGTATCCTGCTCCAGACTCAATGTACAGACCAATGAAAACGTGAGTCCAGGACTGACATTCCACAGAATACCTACTATTTACATTGACAATTCCCTATTGATCGTTAATTCTAGTACTCTCGTCCTCTCATCCTCTGCGCTGTGTATTTATTTTCTAAATATTCTTATACCTGGAAAAGGTTAAATAAATGGATGATTGATTATTAATGGGTTAATTCATGTGGGAATATGGAACCTTTGTAATGCTGTTTTTGACAGCACCATTTTGGTATTATTAAAGACTTTTGTCTGAGTTGATCATGTCCGAAACTCAAATGATGTGACAGTGCTTTATGGTATTTATGATAGTGGAATGCTGGATGAGATAGTGGAATGCTGGATGAGATAGTAGAATGCTGGATGAGATAGACTTGGCTATCTATGTTAGGGTTATTCTCTCGTTTTGCAACTTGAGACTTGAAGTGGGGGATGTTTGTGATAGTCTGACCTTTATATAATATGGATTAGGTTAACCAGGGCCTTGGCTCCCCAGATGAAAGCATGTGAAAACCAGCGTATGATGACTACAGTATGTATTCTGACTTCAGAAAGTATTCACATCCCTTGACATTTTCCAGAATTTGTTGTGTTACATCCTGAACTTAAAATAGATTGCATTGAGATTTTGTGTCACTGGCCTATACACAATACCCCATAATATCAATTCATGTTTTTATAAATATTAATTTACATAAGTATTCACACCCCTGAGTCATACATGTAAGGATCACCTTTGACAGCAATTATAGCCGTTACTCTTTCTAGGTAAGTCTCTAAGAGCTTTGCACACCTTGATTGTACACTTTGTAAAAAAAAAAATCCAAATTCTTCAAGCTCTGTCAAATTGTTTGTTGATCATTGATAGACAACCATTTTGAAGTCTTGCCATAGACTTTCAAGTAGATTTATAAGTCAAAACTGTAAATCGGCCACTCAGGAACATTCACTATCTTCTTGGTAAGCAACTCCAGTGTAGATTTGGCCTTTTGTTTTGGGTTATTGTCCTGCTGAAAGGTGATTTCATCTCCCAGTGTCTGGTGGAAAGCAGACTGAGAAAGTTTTTCCTGTAGGATTTTGCCTGTGCTTAGCTCCATTCTGTTTATTTTTTATCCTGAAAAACTCCCCAGTCCTTAACGATTACAAGCATAGCCATAACATGATGCTGCCACAACAATGCTTGAAAATATGGAGAGTCGTACTCAGTTATGTGTTTTGCGCCAAACATAACACTTTTTTATTAAGGACAAAAAGTGAATTACTTTGCCACATGTTTTCAGTATTACTTTAGTGCCTTGTTGCAAACAGGATGCATGTCTTGGAATAGGTTTATTCTGTACAGGCTTCCTTCATTTCACTCTGTCAATTAGGTAAGTAGTGTGGAGTAGCTACAATGTTGTTGATCCAGCCTCAGTTTTCTCTTATCAAAGCTATTAAACTCTGTAACTGTTTTAAAGTCACCATTTACCTCATGGTGAAATCCCTGAGTGGTTTCCTTCCTCTCTGGCAACTGAAGGACGCTTGCATCTTTTTACTGACTGGGTGTACTGATACACCATCCAAAGTGTAATTAATAACTTCACCATACTCGAATGAATATTCAATGTCAGCTCTTTTTTATTTTGACCCATCCACCAATAGGTACCCTTCTTTGCGAGGTATTGGGAAACCTTGCTGGTCTTTGTGGCTGAATCTGTGTTTGAAATGCACTGCTCGACTGAGGGATGTTACAGATAATTGTATTTGTGTGGTACAGAGATGAGGTAGTCATTCATAAATCATGGGAAACACTATTATTGCACACCGAGTAGGTCCATTCAACTTATTATGTGACTTGTGAAGCACATTTTTACTCCTGAACCGATGTAAGCTTGACATAACAAAGGAGTTGAACACTCATTTAAGACATTTCAGTTTTTTAAATGAGAAAGTGAGAGTTGTATGAATCAGTTCATTAGTCCAGACATGAAGGGCTTTCAGACTTTATGGCATTCCCAGAAAGCATGCATTATTGAGGCATTATTTATTTTACACTTAAGACATGATTCTGCCGTTGTGCTGTAGAATTTGTGAATTTTGAAACTTGTAAAATGATTGTATACGTTAGTTTATACTGGATTAAGCGTATAGTTTCGTTAACTGTCATTTTGTTAGCTATGCTACAACTTTCCCTCCATCTTGTGCCAACATCAGTTCTTTCTAAGTCTTGGTTCCAATAGTAAAAACAATTTTCTAAGAGAGTTCTCAATTGGATATGCTCTCTGCAGTGTTTTGTATGTGAACATCATTTTCTGACTCAAATAAGATTCCCTTAAGGTTGCTCTGATCTCCAAAATATGCATCTATTCCAAAATTACTTTGTAATTCTGTCATGGAAATAAACGTATTTCCTGTTACCAAGTAATTTACGATTTCTATGTCTTAGTGTTCCACGTGGACCAATTTATCAGAGAATTCTGAATAGCTCTCCAAGGATTGTTCCATAAGGTTGTGTCCTTAGGGAGAGATATTGAACATAGACACATATAAGGTTTCTGGGGATGAGCATGCCATCTTCAATATGTAGTTATCGTTCCTCTTTAGTGCAATATGTCACAAGTAAAAGCCTTGGATAGCGAGTTTCCAGATCTGGAAGGTTTAAAGGATGTATTTTGCGGGGTAATAAAACCATGCCATTCTAATAAATTTTATTCTACCTGTAATATTTAACCGAAGATTATTCCATTTAATTAGATCTGCTTTCATGTTGAGTAAATGGGGAAAAAAGTTATCTTTAGCAATTTGTTTGTAGTCACTTATTAAGCATCCTAAGTGTTTAATATAAGCGTTGTTCTTTATCTCAATTTCCTCTCTCACATGTTCAAACTGTCAAGACGGTTCTCCCGAGTGGCGCATTCGATCTAAGGCACTGCATTTAAATGCTAGAGGCAACACGACAGACCCTGATTCCAGGCTGTATCACAACCGGCCGTGATTGGGAGTCCCATAGGACGCCGCACAATCGGCCCAGCGCCGTCCAGGTAGTCAATGTAAATAAGAAATTGTCCTTAACTGACTTGCGTACTTAAATATATCAAATCTGGACCTAAATAAGTGAACCCCTCGCTTATCAGTTGCCTGTTGATTGCATTAATACAAGTAAAGGCCCACAAGGGAGTAAAAGGAGTGTGTATTTAATGGTGAATTAGAAGGTAAACAGGGGAAATGTAATCTCTGGAACAATAGTTTCAACCCCCTAACCAGCTGGCTAAAGTTGCCTTGACAAACATAGTAAAGACACTAACGATCACACATGATCACCTCCTATTAGTAGTGAAACAACCTCTTTTACTAGGTTTTCCAAACTCTGTCCATGGCAGCAGAGTTTCAGAAATTATTAGAAACAATCAATCAACTCACACATGGCGAAATTATTATATGAAGCATCTAATGACCAGTGAATGTCACGATCGTCGTATTGAGGAGACCAAAGCGCAGCGTGGTGTGAATACATACTTTTAATTATAGACGAAAAAACACAAAGTACACTAAACAAACAAAACAAACTAAACTAACCAGACGAACGTGACTGCTATAGAAACTGAGTGCCAACTTGCAACATCACATAGACAATAACCCACAAACCACAATACAAAACAGGCTACCTAAATATGGTTCCCAATCAGAGACAACGACAAACACTTGCCACTGATTGAGAACCATATCAGGCCAAAACACATAGAAACAGACTAACTAGACATGCAACATAGAATGCCCACTCATATAACACCCTGACCAAACAAAACATAGAAACAAACAACGCAAATAATGAAGGTAGCAGACATTTTGGCTCCTTAGTTTTATTTCACTCGTCTTTGAATAGAAGTCTGATTTTAACTGGTTGTATGTTCAAAAACCTGTAGGTCAAAATGAGACTGTTGGTTTTTGTTTCCTACCAGTGATAGTATACAATATACAGTACAGTATAGTGTTGTCATCACAGTTTCATATTTTCCCGGTATTTTACCAATGTTTCATCCCTAGAAGAAATCACTTTTTTAATTTGGTATTGTCATTCTAAAGCGTTTGAGCTTTAATCAGCATGGACATTCAAGCCCGATGCTACCTGAGTCTGATGAGCCATTCAATTTAAATACATTTTATGAGCCAAAGCTCAAAAAAAGCCCTTATGGTTGTGCTGTTATCCAATACATATAGTCATTTGTAGGCTGATGAATAGCTATAAGTATAAGAAAGTCAAGAACCCAGTAGCACAGGGAGTGCTTCAGACCCAGGGCCCCCAAGCTTAGTGATAAGTTTAGAGGGCACTATGGTGAGCTGTAGTCATTGAACAGCAATCTCACGTGGACGTTCCTCTTGTCCAGGTGTGATAGGGCAGTGTGCGGTGCAACAGCGATTGTGTCGTCCGTGGATCTGTTGGGGCGGTATGCAAATTGTAGTGGGTCTAAGTTGTCAGGCAAGGTGGAGGTTATAGTCTTTGAATAGCCTTTCAAAGCACTTCATCATGACAGAGGTGAGTGCAATGGGGTGATAGTCATTTAGTTCAGTTACCTTAGCTTGCTTGGGTACAGGCACTATGGTGGACATCTTGAAGCAAGTGGGGACAACAGACTGGAATGGGGAGAGGTTGAATATATCCGTAAACGCCCCAGCCAGCTGGTCTGCGCATGCACTGAGGACGCATCTTGGTATGCCTTCCAAGCTGGCAGCTTTGCGAGGGTTAACACACTTGAAAGCCCTACTCATGTCGGCTACAGAGATCGGGAGCCTGCCGTCCTCATGAGCAGCGGGGGCCCACGACGGCGGCTCTGTGTTGTTTTCCTCAAAGCAGGAGAAGAATGGGTTAAGTTTGCCTGAGAGTCAGGCTTTGGGTGTCCACAACGTGGTTGGTTTTTCCTTTATAATCCGTGATTTTCTGAAGTCCCTGCCACGTGCCTCGTATCTGAGCCATTGACTTGCCACTCCTTTTTTGTCCCTGTAAATGTATTTTTGCCTCTTTGATTGACTTAGAGGTTGTAGCTGGTCTGTTTGTTCTCATTCATGTTCCTGGTCACCTTACAGTCGCCTCACAGTTACCTGTATTTATCCCGGGAAATGGGATATTATTACGTAATTACAGCATGCATAGTATTTTAAGACAAAAGAAATATCAATCGAATCAAGTCTTTCTGGAGGAATGACACCTCCTCTTAGTGCAGTTGAAAGACAGCGGAAATACAGAGCATGACGTAATGCTGACCCAGAGAGAAGGAGAAAGTATCTAGATAAAGAGAGGGAGGAAAGATAAAGAGACAGGGAAGAAGAAGGCAATAGCTGAACTCAGTGACGGAGCACAGAAAGGAAGGAATGGAGAGATTCTAAAAGGATACGCAGAGCCAGGGTCAAGGCTAGTGCGTTGCTTCAGTCCCAAACACCCCCCTCAACTCCTGAAAATCAGCCTGGGCCTTCAAGGTTAGGAATGCAGGGATGTTTAACAGGTTGAGATAAGGCATTTAAGATTATTAGTTTCTAAACTTTCTAATAACTCTAACCGTAATCCCTAACCATAACCCATAACCCATATCCCGATCTACTAACCGTTATCCTTAACTTTATCTCTGACTCTACCCCTTGAATCCTAACCATGCATTTAATGTGTTTTCAGCAACGCCAGCAAGGGGAACGCATTAGGGGGGAAAAAATACACACAGAAGACTCCAAAAAGAGAGAGAGCATTTAAAATCAGAAGTGGCAAAGGAGAGGGGCGAAAAAAGGAAAATACAGGAAGAGGTATGCAAGGATTAAGGGAGAACAGGCATCTGTATCGGCTCGTTCGACAGTCAAAGCATTGCTGAGACGTCAGGATGTGACATCACCTATTAAGAGGGCTCTTCTCGTTCGCACATCTCTCATTAAAGATATCAAAAGAAAATACAGATATGCAAGGAAACAGAAGAACAAGCAAATCATTGCAAACGCGACCTCTGTGAATATACTGAAGAAGTATTCCCAGACGGTGTTGGGCTTTTCAAATAAGAGAGCGAAGTTGGAAGGGGGACCTTTGCTCTTTTTGTGACGAGGAAGGGAAGCAGAACAGAAACCGAAATCAAAAGGAAAGTGAAGGATGTCTTTCCCTGTGATGGTGATGATGTAAGACCGGCCGCAAACAAACCATCACAAGACTAAAGAACAAAAGGCAGAAGAGGTTTCTGACTGACACAATGAATGTATTTTTGTGTTGTTTTTCACAATGAATATGTAACTAAATAGCAGTTCCAATGTTGTTACTACATGTATTACTATGTAGATGTCTATTCAGTGTTCAGTATGCAGTGTTCAAGGTTTCATATATGTTCTGTCCCATTGCAGCTGTCCACCCTGTTATACCTTGGTCCACCCTGTTATACCTTGGTCCATCCTGATATCTTGGGATCTTTCTCAAAGGAATTCAGTTACATGGTCAAATATGAAGAATTTGTGTCATGTATTTTGAAGAGTGAGACATGGCCAACACCACACAATTATATAAAATATCACTAATACCCGTCTCAATTTAGAGAGATAAGGTGCAAATTAGATTAAGTTCTGTATAAAACCACACATTGTATACAACCTGTTATTCCTTTATAATTTGACCAGAACAAATGGACAGGGTTGACAAGGGGACACAATATCTTTATGAAAATGTAAATATTATTAAAGTAGTAGTAATTAAAAGACAGTTAAGTGGATGTCCGTAACATGGTGAACATATATGAAATATATGAAAATATGTTTATAAGGATCTAACTCTAAGTGCTGGAGCTTGGCCAACATTTTTTTCTCCAAGTCAAGTATTTCCTTTTTATAGTAAAACATAAAAGGAATAACATTTTAAATGTTGCATGGTCCAAATGGTACTGTTTTGTGATATTGACCCAGTTAACATAGATAGTTTGTTGAGCTCGGTCAGGTTCAAGCACAGCTAGATGAACCTGACCGAACAGAGGGCTTGCTTCCAGCCATAGTAGTTGTGGTATAGTAAACAAAACATGGTTACAACACACATGTGGACAAACCCTAACCCGCAGGAAAACAAGACTCCTGTCTCATCCTCCATTCATTCAAGACCCATACATCTTTATCCTGTCAGCTGGGGGACTCTTTTCCTTGTCGGGTCACGTGGTTCTCCTGGCCAGATAAAACATGTGCGAATCATAACGAAGCTACGACGGTAGTTTTCTATTGAAGAACATTTTCAGCCTAAACTGCCTTCATCTTCAGTGTAAGAAAAATTGGGTGAAAATAGATCATTACAAATAAAAAATGATTCAGGGGACAAACACAAGCCGAGAGTAGCTTAGAGGGGGAAGAGAGGTAGAGAGATGGAGCAAGGAAGGAGAGAGAGTACCCTGGAAAGTCAGATACTTGTCATACATTCCATGGATGTTTGAGCTGGTCCAGGGGAGGCAGAAAGGCAGGCTGGCAGTAAAAACACATGTCCTCTCCACCCTGCATTGATCCATTGTGTGTGTATGTGTATGTTGATGTTACAAATTATTCATTTGCATATTTCTTTGTAAAAAATGGAGAGCGAGGTGGATGTATGGCGAATGGCAACACAATATGATTGTTTATCTCTCTGAAATGAAACCATCTAATGATAGATTTCAAGCAAATACATATCTGTCATTGAACATTGTTTTCCCTTTTTTTCCCCCGGTTTTGACCCTTGCCTGTTTTTGGGACTCTGTTACCCGTCTGCCTGGCCATTCTGCCTGCCTTGGCCTCGAACCTGCCTGCCACTCTGTACCTCCTGGACTCTGATCTGGTTTTGACCTTTTGCCTGTCCACGACTATTCTCTTGCCTACCCCTTTTGGTACTAATAAATTTCAAACACTCAAACCATCTGCCTCCCGTGTCTGCAACTGGGTCTGGCCCTGAGCCCTTATACCCCTGTTTTAGGGGACCTGCATAGTTCTGGTATCGGTTCTGACCGCCATTTTCGCTTTTAAATCTGTGGCCACCGTAGAACTGGCTTGCATTGAGTGATAGCCCTGGTTCCCACAGACACAGTAGTATATTTTCTGAGTGTGATGTAGGATGTGAAATCTGAAACCACTTGAAGCTGGGATGTCCCTCCTACCCTTTCATTCGCTCTTCCGATTGTCCATCAACTCCTGACTGAACCCTACGTCACAGCCACTGAAACAGCACGTGTCTACAATCCTGATAATAGCAGCACAGCAGCAGAGAGTGGTTTGATCACTGTAGCACATTCCGAGATAGATTTACAGCCATTCATCTAAAATAACGAACAGATTTAAAAACAACAACAAAAAGTCTCTGTTTGTCATAGATTGACAAGATTAATATGAGATGAAAGGTGAGTTCCGAACAGGTTCAGGAAGCAAGCGAGAGCTCTGAGATGTTCGCAGCGATTGCAGCAGATGTTTTGATCAAGAGAGACCTTTAAAAAATATGAATATTTTCTCTAACACTAAACATACAAATATGTATTTTATAATTTGATGATACTATATTTATAAGGCATATAAGTCATTTCAATCCTCATTCATACGGTTTTGTTGAATGGTAAATACACAATATGAATTACCTTCATCGTATTTGTACTGTGTACTTGAGCTTGTGTCCTCAAAGGTGACGACACTGTTGCGATTTATGACAGTTTTGACATGAAAGGTGAGATTTGAACCTTGGAGTATGCAGCATTCCTTGTTATTGTGTATGGCCCTCATGATAAATAATTACTTTTGGGGATCACTTGTTCGATTGCATTTAGTTTAAATGGGGGAAAAACACTCATCTTTTTTTATAAGTTCATTAAACCAAAAAAGCCCATTTGCTGTAACGGTTTTCTTCTGGTGAAGGAGAGGCGGACCAAAATGCAGCGTGGTTATAATTCATGGTTCTCTAATAATGAAACCATACATGAATAAACTACAAAAACAAGAACCGTGAAAACCCAAACCAGTCCCGTGTGGTACAAACACTGACACAGGAGACAACCACCCACAAAACCCAACACAAACCAGGCTACCTAAATATGGTTCCCAATCAGAGAAAATGACTAACACCTGCCTCTGATTGAGAACCATATCAGGCCAAACATAGAAATAGACAAACTAGACATGTAACATAGAATGCCCACTCAGATCACACCCTGACCAAACAAAACATAGAAACATACAAAGCAAACTATGGTCAGGGTGTGACATTTGCCAACATTTCTGAAAATGGATATACTATATAGAGTTTTGGAATTTAACTGTTCATATGTCATGTATAGGCTACGATCAGAAAATACAAAAAGCAACTGTCAGAGAGTATTATCTATATCATTAGGCGGTAGGTAGCCAAGCAGTTAGAGTGTTGGGCCAGTAACCGGTAATGGCTCCAGGGTTGCTGTTGATAATGTCTGACACTGGGCATGACACCACTCTGAGGGTGTCTCAGAGGGAGTTGGGATATGCAAAAAAGAATACCCATACACACACTTGTATATGTGTGAAACAGTACAAATAGAAGCACCCACCAAATTACTATTATAATATCCACTGCCTCGACTCTACATGGATGAACCTACTTGTCCATACTCTCACCTGGACAAGCTACAGTACATATTCTGGGGTAGAAACAAACATGTCTACAGTACATACTCTGAGGTAGAAACAAACAGGTCTACAGTACATACTCTGGGGTAGAAACAAACAGGTCTACAGTACATACTCTGGGGTAGAAACAAACAGGTCTACAGTACATACTCTGGGGTAGAAACAAACAGGTCACAGGATATAACTAGGCCATAACAAACAGGTCTACAGGATATAACTAGGCCATAACAAACAGGTCTACAGGATATAACTAGGCCATAACAAACAGGTCTACAGGATATAACTAGGCCATAACAAACAGGTCTACAGGATATAACTAGACCATAACAAACAGGTCTAGGCCATAACAAACACAGGATATAACTAGGCCATAACAACAAACAGGTCTACAGGATATAACTAGGCCATAACAAACAAACAGGTCTACAGGATATAACTAGGCCATAACAAACAGGTCTACAGGATATAACAGGTCTACAGGATATAACTAGGCCATAACAAACAGGTCTACAGGATATAACTAGGCCATAACAAACAGGTCTACAGGATATAACTAGGCCATAACAACAAACAGGTCTACAGGATATAACTAGGCCATAACAAACAGGTCTACAGGATATAACTAGGCCATAACAAACAGGTCTACAGGATATAACTAGGCCATAACAAACAGGTCTACAGGATGTAACTAGGCCATAACAAACAGGTCTACAGGATATAACTAGACCATAACAATATGAGACAGCTAACTGTTAATGTGAGAGACAAAGACATGCTATTGCTCAATATATGTAACCTAGAGCAAGTTCAACCAATATGGCTTTGTTAAATAAAGAGGTGCATAAATCCATAACCTGGTCCTTGAGTACCATTTGGTCTGGCAGGCTAGACAAATATGTAAATTATAGTTTTGTTCCTGTGTCCATGTTCCATTCTCATCTGATACGCTATAGATGACACCTGTTCCAGCAGAGGGAAACAGATTCTATCTGACCAGGGTTCTCCTGCATTAAACTTCAACCGGGGACTTTATCTTATGACACATGTTGCATTCGTATCTTTATAGACAGTAATTATACACACAGGCAGGCAAGCAGGCAGGCAGGCACAGACATACGCACATGCTCTCTTTCACACACACACACACACACACACACACACACACACACACACACGCACACACACACACACACACACGCACGCACGAATGCACACACACACACACACACACACACACACACACACGCACGCACGCACGCACGCACGCACACACACACACACACACACACACACACACACACACACACAGACATGAGTTCCATGCCACAAGGGAAAATATGACAAATAGCATGTCCAGCAATGGTTGGATCAACTTGTGTGTGTGTGTGTGTGTGTGTGTGTGAGAGATAGAGAGTCAGTCTGGTTATAATATGCATCTCTCAGATAGAAACCCACTTAGACGCCACAGCTAGGAAACAAGCACTCACTAAGATCAGGTATGGCCAATTAGTAGGCCAACATACATGAACACACTTAATAGAGAAAAGAATATATGTTTCTAAATAACATTTTTGGAACGTTCTATCTTGTGTGTTTTTTATGGATAGTTTTCTTAATTCGAGAACATGACTTGTAGTAGAACCAGGATGAAATCTGTAGGAAATGTTATTCTGAAATACTGACATTCCCACAGAAGAATGTTGTTTCTTAACTTTCTCTGAACTATTAGAGAACATTCTCATTTTCAAAGCAATTGCAGAACATTCCTAAAACATTACCAAAATTGAAATGAAATGTCACCATGTTTGAACGTTTAGGAAACCTTCTGTTAAAGTAATGAAACAATGCTTTTTTTGTCAAGTTACTTAAATGTGTGTCACGCCCTGGCATTAATTATCTTTGTTTTCATTATTATTTTGGTTAGGCCAGGGTGTGACATGGGTGATTTATGTATTTTGTCTTGTCTAGGGTTTTTTGTAGATTTATGGGGTTGTGTTCTTTTAGGTGTCTAGGTAAGTCTATGGTTGCCTGGATTGGTTCTCAATCAGAGACAGGTGTTTATCGTTGTCTCTGATTGGGAGCCATATTTAGGCAGCCATATTCTTTGGGTATTTTGTGGGTGATTGTTTCCTGTCTTTGTGTTTTATGCACCAGTTAGGACTGTTACGGTTTTCAAGGTTATTGTTTTGTAGTTTGTTCGTGTTTGAGTTTTCTTATTAAAGAACCATGAACTATAACCAGGCTGCGTTTTGGTCCGCCTCTCCTTCCCAGGAAGAAAGTCGTGACAATGTGCTGAGAATGTTCCAAAGCCAATTAACTCCCCTGCACCATTCCCAGAAAGTTGACAGAGAAAGGTTGTATGCAAAATAACCATAGGACAACCACACTCTCACCAACCTCTAAGAAACATATGGTTCTCAGAATGTTATGTGCTACTGTAGCTGGGACATGTGGTTCTTCAACACAGTTTTTAAGAAGGTGGTGGTTTACAGACACTGTGATGGTTCAGCAAGAGAGTGTTTGATTTTTAAAAAAATCACAAAATGTAATCCATAGAATGGTCCTTTGGAAGAAGGATTGTCGACATACACTGTATATAATATTTGACTAAAACAATAATTTCAAACCTTGCTTTGTATGCGGTCACATATATCAATCAATCAAATGTATTCATAAAGCCCTTTTACATCAGCAGATGTCACAAAGTGCTGTACAGAAACGCAGCCTAAAACCCCAAACAGCCAGCAAGGCAGATGTAGAAGCACGGTGGGTAGAAAAAACTCCCTAGGAAGGCAGGAACCTATGAAGAAACCTAGAGAGGAACAAGGCTCTGAGGGGTGGCCAGTCCTCTTCTGGCTGTGCCGGGTGGAGAGGAACCAGGCTCTGAGTGGTGGCCAGTCCTCTTCTGGCTGTGCCGGGTGGAGAGTACATGGCCATTAAATTGGGAAAAACACTCATCTTTTTTTATAAGTTCTTTAATAAACCAAAAAAGCTAATTTGCCAACATTTCTGAAAATGGATATACCATATAGCGTTTTGGAATTAAACTGTTCATATGTTATGTATAGGCTACGATCAGAAAAGACAGAAAGTAACTAACTGTCAGAGAGTATTATCTATATCATTAGGCGGTAGGTAGCCTAGCAGTTAGAGTGTTGGGCCAGTAACCGGTAATGGCTCCAGGGTTGCTGTTGATAATGTCTGACCCTGGGCATGACCCCACTCTCTGAGGGTGTCTCAGGGGGAGTTGGGATATGCAAAAAAACATACCCATACACACACGTGTATATGTGTGAAACAGCACAAATATAATCACCCACCAAATTACTATAATATCCACTGCCTCATCTCTACATGGATGAACCTACTTGTCCATACTCTTACCTGGACAAGCTACAGTACATACTCTGGGGTAGAAACAAGCAGGTCTACAGTACATACTCTGGGGTAGAAACAAGCAGGTCTACAGTACATACTCTGAGGTAGAAACAAACAGGTCTACAGTACATACTCTGGGGTAGAAACAAACAGGTCTACAGT
The DNA here is from genome assembly GCF_018296145.1 of Oncorhynchus tshawytscha. Taxonomy (NCBI): domain Eukaryota; kingdom Metazoa; phylum Chordata; class Actinopteri; order Salmoniformes; family Salmonidae; genus Oncorhynchus; species Oncorhynchus tshawytscha. The sequence continues at coordinate 7,783,295 of NC_056448.1, forward strand.
ACATACTCTGGGGTAGAAACAAACAGGTCTACAGTACATACTCTGAGGTAGAAACAAACAGGTCACAGGATATAACTAGGCCATAACAAACAGGTCTACAGGATATAACTAGGCCATAACAAACAGGTCTACAGGATATAACTGGGGTAGAAACAAACAGGTCTACAGGACATACTCTGAGGTAGAAACAAACAGGTCTACAGGCTGTAACTAGGCCATAACAAACAGGTCTACAGGATATAACTAGGCCATAACAAACAGGTCTACAGGATATAACTAGGCCAAAACAAACAGGTCTACAGGCTGTAACTAGGCCATAACAAACAGGTCTACAGGATATAACTAGGCCATAACAAACAGGTCTACAGGATATAACTAGACCATAACAAACAGGTCTACAGGATATAACTAGACCATAACAAACAGGTCTACAGGATATAACTAGGCCATAACAAACAGGTCTACAGGATATAACTAGACCATAACAAACAGGTCTACAGGATATAACTAGGCCATAACAAACAGGTCTACAGGATATAACTAGGCTATAACAAACAGGTCTACAGGATATAACTTTACAGGATATAACTTTCTGTCCAAAAATGATGCAGAAAAATTAATCCATGCTTTTGTCACTTCTAGGTTAGACTACTGCAATGCTCTATTTTCCGGCTACCCAGATAAAGCACTAAATAAACTTCAGTTAGTGCTAAATATGGCTGCTAGAAACCTGACTAGAACCAAAAAAAATTTGATCATATTACTCCAGTGCTAGCCTCTCTACACTGGCTTCCTGTCAAAGCAAGGGCTGATTTCAAGGTTTTACTGCTAACCTACAAAGCATTACATGGGCTTGCTCCTACCTATCTCTCTGATTTGGTCCTGCCGTACATACCTACACGTACGCTACGGTCACAAGACGCAGGCCTCCTAATTGTCCCTAGAATTTCTAAGCAAACAGCTGGAGGCAGGGCTTTCTCCTATAGAGCTCCATTTTTATGGAACGGTCTGCCTACCCATGTCAGAGACGCAAACTCGGTCTCAACCTTTAAGTCTTTACTGAAGACTCATCTCTTCAGTGGGTCATATGATTGAGTGTAGTCTGGCCCAGGAGTGGGAAGGTGAACGGAAAGGCTCTGGAGCAACGAACCGCCCTTGCTGTCTCTGCCTGGCCGGTTCCCCTCTTTCCACTGGGATTCTCTGCCTCTAACCCTATTACAGGGGCTGGGTCACTGGCTTACTGGGGCTCTCTCATGCCGTCCCTGGAGGGGGTGCGTCACCTGAGTGGGTTGATTCACTGTTGTGGTCATCCTGTCTGGGTTGTGCCGTGGCGGAGATCTTTGTGGGCTATACTCAGCCTTGTCTCAGGATGGTAAGTTGGTGGTTGAAGATATCCCTCTAGTGGTGTGGGGGCTGTTCTTTGGCAAAGTGGGTGGGGTTATATCCTTCCTGTTTGGCCCTGTCCGGGGACGACCTCGGATGGGGCCACAGTGTCTCCTGACCCCTCCTGTCTCAGCCTCCAGTATTTATGCTGCAGTAGTTTATGTGTCGGGGGCTGGGGTCAGTTTGTTATATCTGGAGTACTTCTCCTGTCCTATTCGGTGTCCTGTGTGAATCTAAGTGTGCGTTCTCTAATTCTCTCCTTCTCTCTTTCTTTCTCTCTCTCGGAGGACCCGAGCCCTAGGACCTGAGCTCCAGGACTACCTGACATGACTCCTTGCTGTCCCCAGTCCACGGCCATGCTGCTGTTCCAGTTTCAACTGACCTGAGCCCTAGGACCATGCCCCAGGACTACCTGACATGATGACTCCTTGCTGTCCCCAGTCCACCTGGCCATGCTGCTGCTCCAGTTTCAACTTCCACCTGACTGTGCTGCTGCTCCAGTTTCAACTGTTCTGCCTTATTATTATTCGACCATGCTGGTCATTTATGAACATTTGAACATCTTGGCCATGTTCTGTTATAATCTCCACCCGGCACAGCCAGAAGAGGACTGGCCACCCCACATAGCCTGGTTCCTCTCTAGGTTTCTTCCTAGGTTTTGGCCTTTCTAGGGAGTTTTTCCTAGCCACCGTGCTTCTACACCTGCATTGCTTGCTGTTTGGGGTTTTAGGCTGGGTTTCTGTACAGCACTTTGAGATATCAGCTGATGTACGAAGGGCTATATAAATAAATTTGATTTGATTTGATTTGATATAACTAGGCCATAACAAACAGGTCTACAGGATATAACTAGACCATAACAAACAGGTCTACAGGATATAACTAGGCCATAACAAACAGGTCTACAGGATATAACTAGGCCATAACAAACAGGTCTACAGGATATAACTAGGCCAAAACAAACAGGTCTACAGGATATAACTAGGCCATAACAAACAGGTCTACAGGATATAACTAGACCATAACAAACAGGTCTACAGGATATAACTAGGCCATAACAAACAGGTCTACAGGATATAACTAGACCATAACAAACAGGTCTACAGGATATAACTAGGCCATAACAAACAGGTCTACAGGATATAACTAGGCCATAACAAACAGGTCTACAGGATATAACTAGGCCATAACAAACAGGTCTACAGGATATAACTAGACCATAACAATATGAGACAGCTAACTGTTAATGTGAGAGACAAAGACATGCTATTGCTCAATATATGTAACCTACAGCAAGTTCAACCAATATGGCTTTGTTAAATAATGAGGTGCATAAATCCATAACCTGGTCCTTGAGTACCATTTGGTCTGGCAGGCTAGACAAATATGTAAATTATAGTTTTGTTCCTGTGTCCATGTTCCATTCTCATCTGATATGCTATAGATGACACCTGTTCCAGCAGAGGGAAACAGATTCTATCTGACCAGGGTTCTCCTGCATTAAACTTCAATCTGGGCCTTTATCTTATGACACATGTTGCATTCGTATCTTCATAGACTGTAATTATACACACAGGCAGGCAAGCAGGCAGGCACAGACATACGCACATGCTCTCTTTCACACACACACACACACACACACACACACACACACACACACACACACACACACACACACACACACACACACACACACACACACACGCATGCACACACACACACACACACACACAGACATGAGTTCCATGCCACAAGGGAAAATATGACAAATAGCATGTCTAGCTATGGTTGGATCAACTGGTGTGTGTGCGTGTGCGTGTGCATGTGAGAGAGAGAGAGAGATAAATATATACAGAGTCAGTGTGGTTATAATATGCATCTCTCAGATAGAAACCCACTTAGACGCCACAGCTAGGAAACAAGCACTCACTAAGATCAGGTATGGCCAATTAGTAGGCCAACATACATGAACACACTTGATAGAGAACAGAATATATGTTTCTAAATAACATTCTTGGAACGTTCTATTTTGTGTGTTTTTTATGGATAGTTTTCTTAATTCGAGAACATGACTTGAAGTAGAACCATGATGAAATCTGTAGGAAATGTTATGCTGTAATACTGATATTCCCACAGAAGAATATTGTTTCTTAACTTTATCTGAACTATTAGAGAACATTCCCAATGTCAAAGCAGTTGCAGAACATTGTCACGACTTCTGCCGAAATTGGTCCCTCTCCTTGTTCGGTCGACGTCACCGGTCTTCTAGCCATCGCCGCTCCACCTTTAATTTTCAATTTGTTTTGTCTTGTTTTCCTGCACACCTGGTTTATGTCTCCTCATAATTACTATGTGTATTTAGCCCTCTGTTTCCTCCATGTCTGTGTGGGGTATTGTTTATTGTTGAGGTTGGCACCCTTCCGGCTGGTTCACGCCGGGGTTTATGTGTACCCGTGTTTTGTGGCAACCGATACTTTGTACTTTGTTTGTGGTACTTTGTGCTACCTTACTTGTTTTGGGCATTTGTTTTTGTGACGCTGTTGCGTTCTGGTCTTACAATTTGCCTCAGTAAAGTGCTTCGTGTTCACTGATCTCTTATCTCCTGCGCCTGACTTCTATGCACCAGCTACACCCACCGTTGACAAACATTCCTAGAACATTACCAAAATTTAAATTAAATGTAACCATGTTGAAACTTTTAGGAAACGAATTTGTCAACATTTCTGAAAATTGATATACATAGAGTTCAGGAATTAAACTGTTAATATGTCATGTATAGGCTACAATCAGAAAAGACAGAAAGTAACTAACTGTCAGAGAGTATTATCTACAGTTGAAGTCGGAAGTTTTACATACACCTTAGTCAAATACATTTAATCTCTGTCACGCCCTGGTCTTAGTATTTTGTGTTTTCTATATTTATTTGGTCAGGCCAGGGTGTGACATGGGTTTATTTTGTGTTGTGTTTATGTATGGGGGTTTTTCGTAGGTTTTGGGATTGTGGCTTAGTGGGGTGTTCTAGCAAAGTCTATGGTTGCCTGAGGCGGTTCTCAATCAGAGGCAGGTGATTCTCGTTGTCTCTGATTGGGAACCATATTTAGGCAGCCATATTATTTGAGTGTTTGGTGGGTGATTGTTCCTGTCTTTGTGTTAGTTGTCACCAGATAGGCTGTATAGTTGTTTGTTGTTTTTTTATTGTTTGTTTTTTCTTCGTTATTAAACATGTATCTAACTTACCACGCTGCATTTTGGTCCGACTCTCCTTCGACGGAAGAAAACCGTAACAATCTCTGTTTTTCACAATTCCTGTCATTTAATCCTAGTAAAAATTCCATGTCTTAGGTCAGTTAGGATCACCACTTTATTTTAAGAATAAATAAATGTGTAATAGTAGAGAGAATCATTTTTTTCAGCTTTAATTTCTTTCATCACATTCTCAGTGGGTCAGAAGTTTACATACACTCAATTAGTATTTGGTAGCATTGCCTTGCTACCAAATTGTTTAACTTGGGTCAAACGTTTCGGGTAGCCTTCCACAAACTTCCCACAAAAGTTGGTTGAATTTTGGCCCATTCCGCTGACAGAGCCCAAATAGGTCCACAGACGATGCAATCTCAACCACACTGCACACTGCCCTAACCCATCTGGACAAGAGGAATACCTATGTGAGAATGCTGTTCATCGACTACAGCTCGGCATTTAACACCATAGTACCCTCCAAGCTCGTCATCAAGCTCGAGACCCTTGGTCTCGACCCCGCCCTGTGCAACTGGGTACTGGACTTCCTGACGGGCCGCCCCCAGGTGGTGAGGGTAGGCAACAACATCTCCACCCCGCTGATCCTCAACACTGGGGCCCCACAAGGGTGCGTTCTGAGCCCTCTCCTGTACTCCCTGTTCACCCATGACTGCGTGGCCACGCACGCCTCCAACTCAAACATCAAGTTTGCGGACGACACAACAGTGGTAGGCTTGATTACCAACAACGATGAGACGGCCTACAGGGAGGAGGTGAGGGCCCTCGGAGTGTGGTGTCAGGAAAATAACCTCACACTCAACGTCAACAAAACTAAGGAGATGATTGTGGACTTCAGGAAACAGCAGAGGGAACACCCCCCTATCCACATCGATGGAACAGTAGTGGAGAGGGTAGTAAGTTTTAAGTTCCTCGGCATACACATCACAGACAAACTGAATTGGTCCACTCACACAGACCGCATCGTGAAGAAGGCGCAGCAGCGCCTCTTCAACCTCAGGAGGCTGAAGAAATTCGGCTTGTCACCAAAAGCACTCACAAACTTCTACAGATGCACAATCGAGAGCATCCTGGCGGGCTGTATCACCGCCTGGTACGGCAACTGCTCCGCCCACAACCGCAAGGCTCTCCAGAGGGTAGTGAGGTCTGCACAACGCATCACCGGGGCAAACTACCTGCCCTCCAGGACACCTACACCACCCGATGTTACAGGAAGGCCATAAAGATCATCAAGGACAACAACCACCCGAGCCACTGCCTGTTCACCCCGCTATCATCCAGAAGGCGAGGTCAGTACAGGTGCATCAAAGCTGGGACCGAGAGACTGAAAAACAGCTTCTATCTCAAGGCCATCAGACTGTTAAACAGTAACCACTAACACTGAGTAGCCGCTGCCAACAACACTGACTCAACTCCAGCCACTTTAATAATGGGAATTGATGGGAAATGATGTAAAATACATCACTAGCCACTTTAAACAATGCTACCTAATATAATGTTTACATACCCTACATTATTCATCTCATATGTATACGTATATACTGTACTCTATATCATCGACCTCATCCTTATGTAATTACATGTATCACTAGCCACTTTAACTATGCCACTTTGTTTACATACTCATCTCATATGTATATACTGTACTCGATACCATCTACTGTATCTTGCTCCTTAACAGTTTCTACCCCCAAGCCATAAGACTGCCGAACAATTGATAAAATGGCCAACGAGACTATTTATAGTGGGGTAAAATACTTATTTTCCACCATAATTTGCAAATAAATTCATTAAAAATCCTACAATGTGATTTTCTGGATTTTATTTTCTCATTATGTCTGTCATAGTTGAAGTGTACCTATGATTAAAATTACAGGCCTCTCTCATCTTTTTAAGTGGGAGAACTTGCACAATTGGTGGCTGACTAAATACTTTTTTGCCCCACTGTATATTGACACCGCCCCCCTTTGTTTTTACACTGATGCTACTCGCTGTTTATCTATGCATATTCACTTCACCCCTAACTACATGAACAAATTACCTCAACTAACCTGTACACCCGCACATTGACTCGGTACCAGTACCCCCTGTATATAGTCTAATTATGTCAAGCCTGTATCTGTTTCATCTGACATTGTGCTTGCCTCCACCCCCCTCCAGGTGTCGCTTATCATCCCCGGTGTATTTATCCCTGTGTTTCCTGTCTCTCTGTGCCAGTTCGTCTTGTTTTTCCAAGTCAACCATCATTTTTTCCCAGCTCCTTTTTCCAGTCTCTGTTTTTTCCTAGCCCCCCTGGTTTTGACTCTTGCCTGTCCTGACATCGAACCCGCCTGGCTGACCTGATCTGTGCACTGTTCTGACCTCGAGCCTGCCTCTCCCCTTGTGCTGTTTGGACTCTGACCTGATTACTGAATCCCTGCCTATCCTGACCTCTCGCCAGCCTATCGCCTGGTACTGTTTGGACTCGTTTGACCTAGTTTATGAACTCTCGCCTGTCCCCGACCTGCCTTTTGCCTACCTCTTTTGTTATAATAAATATCGGAGCTCAACCATCTGACTCCTGTGTCTGCGTTTGTGTCTCGCCTTGTGCCCTTATAAATTATTGTCACTTTTTTCTTTCTTTTTTTTAGTAAATATTTTCTTAACTCTATTTTCTTAAAACTGCATTGCTGGTTAAGGGCTTGTAAAGCATTTCAAGCATTTCAATACAACCTGTTGTATTCGGCGCATGTGACAAATAAAAATGTATTTGAAAGGACCTAAGAAACAAACTTTCAAAAGAAAGGGAACTTATTGGCAAGGAAAAAACACATTTGAATAAATGTGGGCTTTGACACTCTTTAGGTGTCATAACCAGCCATAAAATAACGCAATACATGTCACAACAGGTGTACATTTATGGGTCATGTCAGTGTTATCACCATATTATGCCATGGTTATGACCATGTCATAGCGTGTTATGACACTGGGTGTCAAGTGTCACCATTAAGTGTTGTCAACATGCAAGGACATACTTTTTCTACACGTCACAAATGGCTTTCTCGTACTGGTTATCTGTGCACTAATAATTACTGAGAACTAAACCCACAACAAACCTCTGACCCAGTGTATTTAGGATGGGTCACACTGCATCTGTGTTACTTAACTTGGCTTTTTACATCTTCTCCAGAATTCACGGTCATGGTACAGGCAATATGATGCTTTACATCTTTGACTACTTTGTGGATTCTTACATTTTTGTCAACAGTGGACGACGACACATATTAGATAAACAAATGAACAAACTCTGAAATACACAAATTAGGTATTTGACACTCTATAAACCACAGGTGGGTCATTCCACCAATTGAGTGCCTTCTGGATAGTGTAATTTGGTTAAAAGAAACTTAGAATTTAGCTAACTTCCCATAGTCCCTGTGCCCAAGAACACCAAGGTAACCTGTCAAAATGACTATCGCCACATAAGCACTCACATCTGCAGCCACTCTACCTCCACGTCAGCAAGACAAAGGAATTGATCGTAGATTACAGGAAACGGAGGGCCGAGTCACGTCCCATTCACATCGATGGGGCTGTACTGGAGCAGGTCGAGGGCTTCAAGTTCCTCTGTGTCAACAACACTAAGGATCTATCATGTTCCAAACACACCAACACAGTCGTAAAGAGGGCGCGACAATTCCTCTTCCCCGCCAGGAGGCTGAAAAGATTTGGCATAGGCCCTCAGATCCTCAAACCGTTCTATAGTAGCACCATTGAAGGCATCTTGACTGGCAGTATCACCGTTTGGTATGGCAACTGCGTGTCATCCGACCGAAAGGCGCTGTGGAGGGTAGTGCTTACGGCCCATGACATCACTGGGGCCGAGCTCCCTGCCATCCAGGACCTCTATACCAGACAGTGTCAGAGGAAGGCCCCCAAAATGGTCAACTACTCCATCCACCCAAGTCATAGACTGTTCTCTATGCTACTGCATGGCAAGCATTACCAATGCACGAATTCTGGAACCAACAAGAGCCTGATCACCTTCTACCCCAAAGCCATAAGACTGCTAAATAGTTATTAAATAGTTATTAAATAGTTATCCAAATAGCTACCTGGACTTTCTGCATTGACCCTTTTTGCACAAACTTTTTTGACTCATCACATATACTGCTACTGTTTACTATTTGTCACTTTATTCCTAGTTGTATGTACATATTTACCTCAATTACCTTGTACCTCTGCACATCCACTCGGTACTGGTACCCCGTGTATATAGCCAAGTTATCATTACTCATTTGTGTATCTATTATTACTTTTCTATTATTTATCTATTTTCTTTCTACCTGTATTCTTGGTAAGGGTCTGTAAGCAAGCATTTCACTGTTAGTCCACGCCTGTTTTTTATTTTATTTGACAAAATATTTTCATTCTGTCATAAAGGGCACATCATTTTCAACTCCATTAAAAGAAAACATGTTTTCCCATCTCAAGAGTTAAATGACAAAAAAGGAATATATTAAGTGGCAATTAAAGTAACATGGTTGAAGATTATCTTAAATCAGCCATTACTCTTAACCAATTGTGTTATGTTGTGATTTTTTTTTACATTGTTTGTAACTTCTTTTGTACTTGGCCTCCGCGACCGGGAGACCCATGAGATGGCGCAAAATTGGCGCAGCGTTGTCCGGGTTTGGGGAAGGTTTGGCTGGTTGGGATGTCCTTGTCCCATTGTGCTCTAGCGACTCCTTGTGGCAGCCGGGCGCATGCACGCTGACTTCAGTCACCAGTTGTATGGTGTTTTCTCTGACTCAACGGTGCGGCTGGTTAAATGAGCAGTGTTTCAAGAAGCAGTGTAGCTTGGTGGAGTTGTGTTTCGGAGGACGCATGGCTCTCCGCCTCTACCGAGTCCACACAGGAGTTGCAGCGATGGGACAAGACTAACTACCAATTGGATATCATGAAAAAGTGGTAAAAAAAACGTATTTTGTACATAATGTTGATGCTGCCGTCTCTTATGACGGAAAATAGCTTCTGGATATCAGAACAGCGTTTACTCACCTCGAACTGGACGAAGATTTTTTCTTTAATGAGTCTGACCCGAAAGACATAATGTTGCTCCCAGACTAGGCCCAAATCCCTGTCTTTCGCATGATGAAAATAAGTAAATACAGTGGGCGGAGATCAGGGTGGCTTGTGAGAATTCATCAGCCTTGTGAGAATCCCGCATCTACAATCCGTTCTATTGACCAATGTGCAATCATTGGAAAATAAACTGGATGAGCTCAGTTCAAGACTATCCTACCAACGGGACACTAAAAACTGTAACATCTTATGTTTCACTGAGTTGTGGCTGAACGACGACATGGATAATATACAGTTGGCTGGGTTTTCCGTGCATCGTCAGGAAAGCAAACAAGAAAATGCTTATCCATAAGCGATGCTCCTCGTGGCCGGGGACTTTAATGCAGGCAAACTTAAATCTGTTAACCTCATTTCTACCAGCATGTCACATGTGCAACCAAAGGAAAAAAACTAGAGACCACCTTCAATCCACACACAGACATGTGTACAAAGCTCTCCCTCGCTGTACATTTGGCAAATCTGACCATAATTCTATCCTCCTGATTGCTGCTTACAAGCAAAAACTAAAGCAGGAAATAACAGTGACTCGCTCAGTGGGGAAGTGGTCAGAAGACACGAATGCTACGCTACAGAACTGTTTTGCTTGCGCAGACTGGAATATGTTCTGGGATTCATTGAGAAGTATACTTCCTCAGTGACCGGCTTCATCAATAAGTGCATGTGAGTATGACCTATAAACAGGTTAACATTCACAAGTGTCTTCTCTGACATTTTCAACCTCTCCCTGACCGAGTCTGTAATTCCTACACCACCAGTCAAAAGTTTGAACACACCTACACATTCAAGGGTTTTTCTTTATTTTTACCATTTCTACATTATAGAATAATAGTGAAGACATCAAAACTATGAAATAACACATATGGAATCATCTAGTAACCAAATGTTTTTTAAACAAATCAAAATATATTTTATATTTGAGATTCTTCAAAGTAGCCACCCTTAGCCTTGTTGACAGCTTTGCACACTCCTGGCATTCTCTCAACCAGCTTCATCACGAATGCTTTTACAACAGTCTTGAAGGAGGTCCCACATATGCTGAGCACTTGTTGGCTGCTTTTCTTTCACTCTGCAGTCCAACTCATCCCAAACCATCTCAATTGGGTTGAGGTCAGATGATTGTGGAGGCCAGGCCATCTGATGCAGGACTCCATCACTCTCCTTCTTGGTCAAATAGCCCTTACACAGCCTGGAGGTGTGTTGGGTCATTGTTCTGTTGAAAAACAAATGAAAGTCCCAGTAAGCACAAAGCAGAAGGGATGGCGTATTTTTGCAGAATGCTGTGGTAACCATGCTGTGGTAACCATGCTGGTTAAATGTGCCTTGAATTCTAAATAAATCACAGACAGTGTCACCAACCATGCACCCCCACACCATCACACCTCCTCCTCCATGCTTCACGGTGGGAACCACAAATGCAGAGATAATCTACTCACCTACTCTGCGTCTCATAAAAACACAGCGGCTGGAAACAAAAATCTCAAATTTGGACTCATCAGACCAAAAGACAGATTTCCACTGGTCTAATGTCCATCATGTTTCTTGGCCCAAGCAAGTCTCTTGTTATTATTGGTGTCCTTTAGTAGTGGTTTCTTTGCAGCAATTTTACCATGAAAGCCTGATTCACGCCGTCTCCTCTGAACAGTTGATGTTGAGATGTGTCTGTTACTTGAACTCTGTGAAGCATTTATTTGGGCTGCAATTTCTGAGGCTGGTAACTCTAATGAACTTATCCTCTGCAGCAGAGGTAACTCTGGGTTTTCCTTTCCTGTTGCGATCCTCATGAGAGCCAGTTTCATCATAGCACTTGATGGTTTTTGCGACTGCACTTGAAGAAACTTTGAAAGTTCATGAAATATTCCGAATTGACTGACCTTCGTGTCTCAAAGTAATGATGGACTGTCATTTCTCTTTGCATATTTGAGCTGTTCTTGCCATAATATGGACTTGGTCTTTTATCAAATAGGGCTATCTTCTGTATACTACCCTACCTTGTCAAAACACAACAGATAGGCTAAAACGCATTAAGAAGGAAAGAAATTCCACATATTAAATTAACAGGGGACACATACACGTACGTGCTTAGCAGATGTTATTGCGGGTGTAGCGAAATGCTTATGATGTAGAATGTAAAAAATAGTAAAAATAAAGAAAAACCATTGAAGGCGTGTCCAAACTTATATTCAGACCCTTTGTATGAGACTCGAAATTGAGCTCAAGTGCATCCTGTTTCCATTGATCACTCTTGAGATGTTTCTACAACTTGATTGGAGTCCACCTGTGGTAAATTCCATTGATTGGAAATGATTTGGAGGACGGGAACCCCAAAACAATTGGACAGCATTGAAGGTTTGAGTTTGAGTTGATTTGTACATGGACAGTAAAGACAATCATTGAGCAGTGAGCACACGCAGAGCAACGTGGGACAAGCAAGACATAGCATACAGACAGAGCAACATAGGACAAGCAAGACGTAGCATACAGACTGAGCAACATAGAACAAAAAGCAGCAAGACAAAATTCATAAAAGCAACAAAGTGTTTCCCCACCTCACAAGCTACAGACAACAGACAACATGGAAAGCGGCAACACACAGCTAGGGATTAGGATCACAAATCTGATTGACCTTTAGCCATGTATTCATACATTTTGTGAAAGTGTGATAGGTGGTGCAGTTATGTGTGTCTGAAGGCAGTGTATTCCAGACATGGGAAGCTCTCACAGAGAAAGTGGATTTACTAAAAGGTGCTTATCCTTAAGGGCACTCAGTCACCTCTCATGGCAGACCTTGTGGATCTGCTGCCATATGTTTGGGATTTCTGTTTAACAAAAATACTGAGTGGAGGGGGAGCCAGGCCATTTAGGATCTTGAATACAAGACATGCGTCGGTGTATTGCACAAGATTTTCCCAACTCAGGAGCTCATGCTTTCTGAGGATGTAACAGTGATGATAGCTATTGGGCTTCCTATCAAGCACTTTCAGAGCCTGTTTGTCAACAGACTGAATAGGTTTTAGTGTTGTACAGCAAGCTTGGGCCCAACTAGTCAAGCAGTATGTTAAGTGGGGGAGTATCATAGATTTGAAGTATAGTTTTGCTACCACTGTAGTCAAACTGAAGCCAAACTGAAGCCACTGAAGCCAAACTGCATGGAGTGTAATGTGAAGGGGCTGTTGTTGAGGTGGGCAATCAGTTGTTCTACAACACACTTTTCAACAACCTTTGACACCACAGGTAGTATACTAATGGGCCTGTAGTTACTCACGTCAGCAGGGTCGCCCGATTTAAAGATGGCCGTTATTATGGCCGACTTCCATTACTCCGTTGCCCGAAACACCCCATACCCTTGAGACCAATAGATGTGTTGGTGACCTTAGTAATGGGGCCAATGAGTGACTCTTTGTAGTTTTTAAGAAAGGTAGAGTCCAGCCCAAACACATCTTTGGCTTTAGAGTTCTTTAGTGAGCTAATCACCTTCACCTTTGACTCAGAAACCTCCCTTATGATGAAGACAGGTTGAGCGTCATTCACTAGCACTGAGCCCAAGAAACCAGTGGAGGGGTTCTGTGTCAGTACCCTGACAGAGTCAATAAAGTAGGAATTGAAGGCTATTGCTATTTTGACTGCATCCTATGTTAGATTGTTATTCTATTCTATTGTTATTTCTAGTCTTTTTGCAGTGTTACTATGGTCTTTCCCTGTTAACTTTTTTAGATTATCCCAAATCAATTTAGAATTTCCCTTTGCTTCACCAATTATGTTAATAAAACGTTTGCCTTGGCCTGTCTGATTTCTTTCATCACCTTATTTCTCAACATGTTAAACCTACGTCTGTCATGCTCCAATTTGGATCTTATGGGTATTTTTAGAGCATCATCTAGTTCTTTCATCAATTTCCAGATTTCTCCATTTAGCCAAGGAAGAGTGCTCTTTTGGCCAGGTTTGGATTTGATTTTCTTTAGGAAACCATTTATTGTAGTCTGGATTGTGGATAGAAAAACCTGACTATCAACTTCCACGTCTGTATAGGACAAGATATCATTCCAGTTAATTCACTTAATTGCGTTTTCAAAATTGTTTAATTCTCAAAGAACACAGTGGCCTCCATCATTCTTAAATGGAAGAAGTTTGGAACCACCAACATTCTGAGCTGACTGCCCAGCCAAACTGAGAAATCGGGGGAGAAGGGCCTTGGTCAGGGAGGTGACCAAGAACCCAATGGGTGTTGGTCACCTCCCTGAGTTTGCCAAAAGGCACCTAAAGGACTCTCAGACCATGAGAAACAAGAGTCTCTGGTCTGACGAAACCAAGGTTGAACTCTTTGGCCTGAATGCCAAGCGTCACATCTGGAGGATGCATTTTGCTGCAGGGATGTTTTTCAGCTGCAGGGACTGGGAGACTAGTCAGGATCGAGGGAAAGATGAAGAGAGATCATTGATGAAAACCTGCTCCAGAGCGCTCAGGACATCAGACTGGGGCAAAGGTTCACCTTCCAACAGGACAACGACCCTAAGCACACAGCCAAGACAATGCAGGACTGGCATTGGGACCTTGAGTGGCCCAACCAGAGCCCGGACTTGAACCCGATCGAACATCTCTGGAGAGACCTGAAAATAGCTGTGCAGTGATGCTCCCCATCCAACCTGACAGAGCTTGAGAGGATCTGCAGAGAATAATTATCTCCCCAAATACAGGTGTACCAAACTTTTAGCGTCATACCCAAAAAGACTCGAGACTGTAATCTTTGCCAAAGGTGCTTCAACTGAGTAAAGGGTCTGAATACTTATGTAAATGTGATATTGTTATTTTTTATACATTTGTGAAATAATTTTAAATATATTTTTTGCTTTGTAATTATGGGTTAGTGTCTTCAGATGGATGAGAGTAAAACATATTTAATATATTTTAGAATAAGGCTGTAACGTAAAAAAATGTGGAAAAAGTCAAGGGATCTGAATACTTTCCGAAAGCCCTGTTGCATGTTGATATTGGACTCCCTTAGGTTTCTCCTTGCTCTTATCACTTAATTAAATTCCTTCCAGTAAATGCAGTGAAGGTGGAGAGTCTCCTCTGGAATCTGCAGAGTAATTCAGATAGATTTACCCTGGCTGAGAGTTAGGAGGCCCCAGCCCGAAAAACACTACGATAATACCATTGTACACTAGACATGCCGGCCACCTTGCAACAGAACCCTGTCAGTCCACCTCTCTGTCCTGTCTTTGGCCTACACACTAGGGTGTTTGTGAGCACCTCCGTATCATATTAGCGCTGTTATTATTAAGTCCTGGCCTCTGTCGCTGCTCCTCACTCCTGGAAGAGATTTAAGTAATTAAGGAAGACTGAACACAACACTATTGATTGTCTGGCTGGCTGGGTAATGTGACGATGTGGTGGAGTGTAGGGTTAGGGTAGCAGTTCATTCTTTATTTTGTGGTTGGGAGAAGGTATAGGTTGGGGTGTGTGTATTTGGGGGGGAGGTTGTGTGTGTGTGTCTTTCAGAACCACTTTTATTTGGTTGTTTTCACAAAGTTGGCATTTATAAAAACTGGAAAAAAAAGAAAAGATTTTCACAAACTTTAGACCTTGTGATTTCTAGTTTCGAGTGGTTAAAGTTCTGCATTTCAATTAGGGAAGTAGCCTAGTATTGTGTTTGTGCAAATGGGGGATATGATGACACACTTATTCATAAAAAAGACTAAACATAAATATAATAACCAGATATAATCATTTTATTTGGTTTAAGGTATCAACCAGATGCAGACAGTGTCGAAGAAACAAAAGTTTATTTCTAATACAAGGGCAGACAAACAACAGGTGAAAGGCAGGCAAGGGTCAGGAATCCAAAGAGGGTGCAAAGGGTCCAAAACGGCAGGCAGGCTCAGGGTCAGGGCAAGCAGAGGTCAATAATCCAGTGATGTGGGTGGAGACGAGCACAAAGACAGTTGAAAAGATCAAGGTGTGACACATTTGCTATTGGTGAGAAGAGTGAAGTTAAAAAAGTTTTGCATCTTTGCATTCGAAATAGTTAGAACAGGGATGGCCAACTTTGATGGGGGTGGGGGCAACATAAAAACTGAATCTCAAGTGGTGCCTGTAGTGGCTCATGAGCAAAATATTTTAGCGGCACCCCTTGTGACAGCAAAGTTTTAAAGTTTGCTGCAATTCTTAACATTTTGCCATGGGGCGGAGAGAGGATTTTGCCATTTCATAACAAATTTCATGCAATTCTACTCATTTTGCCGTGGGGCGTAGAGAAAAATGGTGCAGTTTTACCACAAATGTTCTGCAATTATACTCATTCTGCCATAGCGTGGAGGCAAATGTTTGTAGTTTGTAACATGATAACTGATGATCAATGGGCCCCACCCCGGTCAGTAATTCAACCATGCTCACTAAGTTTAGACAGCAAGCCACGAGACTAATTTACCAATCTAAAAACATTTAGCCGTCATGGGCTAATTGAATGACTGCTGATGCACAACCGAATTTCGAAATGGCACCTTGTGTATTCATTCTATTATTCTAACAATCAACAGTAAATTGAGACCCTGACTGAGTTATTATTTAAAACAAAATGTGAAATTAATCTGCAGGCCGCAAGTTGCCCATCCCTTTAATCATTTCCTTAAGACTTTCAATAAGACTTTTACTAACACTGCTATCTTATTTTGATTCACTTTTTTAAAAACTCCAAGCACAGATAGTACACATGGAAATGCATTTCCTTATGGCATTAACCATGCAAACATATTTATTTATTTATTGCGACAGCATCAGTGACATTCAACCCTATAATCGTCTGTTCTCTATCCATGGAATTAGTCCACCGTGCCACCATGTTCTTGGATTCATTTGAGAACAGTAATATAAATAGAACCATGAGGAAACCTGTAAGAACTGTTACACTGAAGTACTGAAATTCTGTAAGGGGTGCGAACTGGCGGCAGAGAAGTCAGACGCAGGAGAGAAATAACTGTGTTTCCAACGGCGCAGTTTATTTAACAAAACCCACTGGAAAACAGAATAATAAAGCAAATGGGTACATAACCCACCGCACACCAGGACAGCCGTGCACAAGCATTTACAATAAACAATCACCGACAAGGACATGAGAGGAAACAGAGGGTTAAATACACAACATGTAATGATGGGATTGGAACCGGGTGTGATGGAAGACGAGACAAAACCAAAGGAAAATGAAAAGAGGATCAGCGATGGCTAGAAAGTCGGTGACTCCGACCACCGAACGCCGCCCGAACAAGAAGAGGGACCAACTTCGGCAGAAGTCGCGACAACTTCCCACAGAGGAATGTTGTTTCTTAGCGTTCTCTGAACTATTTGAGAACATTCCCAATGTCAAATCAGTTGGAGAATGTTCCTAGAAAATTACCAAAATTGAAATGAAATGTAACCATGTTTGAACTCTTACGAAACATTCTGCTAAAGTAATAAAATATTTTTTAATACTAATATTTATATTTTTTTGTCAAGTTCCTTAAATGTGCTGAGAATGTTCCAAAGCCAAGCATCTATCCTGCACCATTCCCAGAATGTTGTGGGAAGGTTGTATGCAAAACAACCATGGGACAATCATGCTCTCACAAAACTCATGGTCCTTAGAATGTTATGCGCTAGCTGGGCTATTTCCTAATTAATTTCCATTATAATTTCAGAATAAATTCCTCACCTTGTCTGACTGCCTCACCTTGTCTGACTGTGATGGTTTCATGCTCACAAAGTAGCCTATAGGCCTACAACATCCCATCTCTCATTTAATTGGACCCACTTTACAATAGTAAATAGATAAACTATTTAAAGTATTTTGCTCTGTGGTCAGATCCATTTACGTTTTTTTTTTGTTGCTATTGTGTATATATGTGCCTGAATAGCTTCCTGTAATTGTAATTGTCGCACGTAAACAATATTTAATATAAACCTAATATATATTTGTATAACCATTGCTGAATAAATTCCTTGCCACCTTTTCTGGTCATGATGGGCTCATATTCCCGAAGAATCTTTAGCCTTCAACAAATTACCATTTCTCATTAAATTGGGCCTATTAGAATGGCTATTATTTCAAATATTTAGCTCTATGCATCAGAAAGCGAGTAAGGTTTATAACATACAGTAGAATTTAACAGATGAAGAGGCAGTTTATATTTTGCTTTGAAGTTTTTAGGCTAGCAACCACTGTAGTTTACCATTTTTTAATAGACATACTAGATACGTTTTCAAAGTTCGTGGGCAATGCAGCATATTTAGGTTCAGGAAAAAGTTAATAAAAAACGCTATTGAATTCAAACTATCTGTTTACAGTTCCACAACAATTTGCAATATTTTGTTTCTCCAGAAATTGTCAGATAAGCTACAGCAAATGTCACTTTAAAAGTTAAAAACATTCTGCCAACACCTCCAGAGACATTTGATCAAGTTCGCAATTGCTATTTCCTTTAGAAACCGTCTTGCCCTAATTTCAATACTTACAAAGTGTACAGCAAATAGGGGCTTTATTGTCAACATGCTGAACAAAAATGCAAACGCAACATGCAACAATTTTAAAGATTGTACTGAGTTACATTCCATAGAAGGAAATCAGTCAATTGAAATAAATTCATTGGGCCCTAATCTATAGATTTCACATCACAGGGCAGGGGCGCAGCCATGGGTGGGCCTGGGAGGGCTAGGCCCACCCACTGGGGTGGATTCTCTGGCAACAGCTCTGTTGGACATCCCTGCTGTCAGCATGCCAATTGCACATTCCCTCAGAACTTGAGACATCAGTGGCATTGAGTTGTGTGACAAAATGGCACATATTAGTGTCCTTTTATTTTCACCAGCACAAGGTGCACCTGTGTAATGCTGTTTAATCAGCTTCTTGATATGCCACACTTGTCAGGTGGATGGATTGTCTTGGAAAGGAGAAATGCTCACGAAAAGGGTTGTAAACAAATTTGTGCACAGAATATGAGAGAAAAAAAGCATTTCTGTGATCATTTATTTCAGCTCATGAAAAATGGGACCAACACTTTAAATGTTGCGTTTATATTTTTGTTCAGTATAAAAGGTGAATAATGGGCGTTTTCAGGTGTTATTGCACAGTTTCAGGATGGGTCTGATTTATAACAGAAAACATGCTTATGTGTGGTGTGCCCCAAGTAGATAAATCTCAATATTTTTGAATTTGCGCAGGTTTATTCAGAAATGGCACACACAGATATTTAGTGTGAAATGTAGGCTACGCATTGGGTATAAAAGAGGCCCCTGGTTTACACAGGCAGCCAATTCGGATATTTTGTGACTAAGATCAGATCAGCTCTGAAAAAGAGCTTTGACGTGAAAAGATCTGATGTGATCTGTCTTGCTGTGTAAATGCAGCCTACTATGCCCATGCTTGTTGCTGGGCTGAAAAGAGAAGCATCTCTCAATGATTTGACTCCATCTACTGTTCAAAGGCTGCGTCTACACAGGCAGCCCAATTCGGATCTTTTTTGTTCCACTAATTGGCATTTCGACCAATCACATCAGATCTTTTCACATCATCTCTGTGTAATTGTAAAGCACCAGTATCACACACACATGTTGTGAATATATTAATATGTCGCCTAGTCTAGGATTACTTCAAATAAATGCTTTTATGATAGAGAAACAGTGAAAATCAAGTTCTAACTTGGAAAGAATTTAGAGGATATAGGCCACTATAAAAAAACAATCTTGCACTTTGCCCTTATGTTTTAAATAAATATTTGAGACATAAGTCCCAGCAGCCAAAGAACGGAACGCGCGCATCATGGGGAGCGTACGCACTGTGGCGCAGGCTACAAGCTATTAGCACCCGAGGCGTTCGTGGGTTTAAAAAAAACATTCAAGAAATAAACCGTGTAGTTGGTGCAATAGAAGTAAAAGAAACTGCCTACGTGTCATCGGCAGGATTAAGGTGGGTTTCCGATTATTTCACGAACAACACAATGTATTTTAAATTGGAGACATTTGTAGATTGTTTCGGGAGTGTTTGGAGTCCTGAAACGCGCCGGGATGAGCTGGTTGGTGTGGCCGCTGTTTCGGCCCTGCTGATGAGGGGAAGCATCACTTTAGACAGGATTACAGAATGGCTCACTGAGAACAGCTACCGTTTTCGAATTTTAAATGTACGTATGGGGTGATTTTGAATTTAGGACTGTGCTGGATGGATACGTTTGGATAGGGCCGGTGTTTTCGGCATCCAAGAGCACTGTAAGGTGCTGCGGCATCCAAGAGTGGCGGCATCCAAGAGCACTGTAAGGAATTTGGAAATGGAATCATAAGTATCAGGTGACGTGCTGTGGGAAATCAGAATTCGCAGAAGATTAGGTCCGAAGTTATTGTTCGTTCACCTGGGTTACTAGATCTAATTGCATTTCGCATAGTGTTTGAGGAACTTCGATAGGCCTACATAGTGGCCCGTTTTTGCTGAATCGGCCCTAACACTGCCACGCCTCTCCTATAACCTACGAGAGATCGTAAAGTTGATGTGCGTGTGTGTATTGTACTCTTCTCGTTCACCAAGGCTAAATTATAGTATAGGAGATAGGTCCCTCTTCTGACGTTTCACATTATTGCCACCAGAGAGGGCTAGGCTACTTAGAAACGTGAACACAGAGTGAAGGTCTGGTTAAGGAATGTTATGTAACTTCAGAGGTGTGTTTTTATATATCAATCTCCCAGAGAGAGGGGATGTGTGAGGGTATGTAAGGAAAGCAATCCATTGTTTTGCTCGCTGTAACAATGTTTCTATAACGTGTGTGTGTGTTAAAACAAGCAAAACTGCTCAAGATCTTCCACTTCGACATTAGTATTTGTCTGAGTGCACACACTAACTTTGTGGTGGCTACATCTGCTGTGTGACATCCTATATGTACCTATGAGCAAGCTCTGAGGCCCTGACTGGGTGTCTGTTTCCTGCTCTGCCCCTATAGACCAGTGTTATGTAACATGCTACATGCACAGCCGGGCATGCACACAAACTTGCAGTCGAGAGTCGACTACATCAGGTATTTACTGTGTGTGCAGTGGATGGGTGTTGTGCTTTTGTTTCTATTTGGTTGTTTGATGGTCAGTATGGATTAGATGTTTTTAGTGCAATTAGTGTGGAGCTCTTTTTGGCCTTTGTCAAATAAAATAGTATTTGTAACATGCTCCGAATACAATCGGTGTAGACCTTACAGTGAAATGCTTACTTACAAGCCCTTAATGAAATAATGCAGTTAAGACAAATGCGTGATAAGAAATAAAAGTAACAATTAAAGAGCAGCAGTAAAATAACAATAGCGAGGCTATATACAGGGGGTACAGAGTCACAGGTTAGTCGAGGTAAAATATTCATGTAGGTAGAGTTAAAGTGACTGTGCATAATAAATAAACAGAATAGCATAAGGGAGGGAGGGGTAGGCAGGCAATGTAAATAGACTGGGTAGTCATTTGATTAGATGTTCAGGAGTCTTATGGCTTGGGGGTAGAAGCTGTCGAGAACTGCCTTTTGGACCTAGACTTGGTGCTCCAGTACCGTTTGTTGTGCAGTAGAGAACAGTCTGACTAGGTTGGCTGGAGTCTTGGACAATTGTTTTGGGCCTTTCTCTGACACCACCTGGTATAGAGGTCCAGGATGGTAGGAAGCTTGGCCCCATAAATGTACTGGGTCGTACGCCCTAACCTCTGTAGTGCCTTGCGGTCGGAGGCCGAGCAGTTGTCATACCAGGCAGTGATGCAACCAGTCAGGATGTTTTTTATGGTGCAGCTGTTGAACCTTTTGAGGATCTGGGGACCCATGCCAAATCTGTTCAGTCTCCTGAGGGGGAAAAAGGCTTTTTTGTGCCCTCTTCACGACTGTCTTGGTGTGCTTGGACCATGATAGTTTGTTGGTGATATGGACACCAATGAACTTGAAGCTCTCAACCTGCTCCACTACAGCCCCATCGATGAGAATGGGGGTGTGCTCGGTCCTCCTTTTCCTGTAGTCCACAATCGTCTCCTTTGTATTGCTCACATTGAGGTAGAGGTTGTTGTCCTGGCACCACACTGCCAGGTCTCTGACCTCCTCCCTATAGGCTGCCTCATTGTTTTCGGTGATCAGGCCTACCACTGTTGTCATCAGTGAACTTAATGATGGTGTTGGAGTTGTGCCTGGCCATGCAGTCATGAGTGATCAGGGAGTACAGGAAGGGACTGAGCACGCACCCCTGAGGGGCACCTCTGTTGAGGATCAGCAGGGCTGATGTGTTACTTGGGTTGCACTTTTTTTATATTCAGAGGTGGAAACTTTCTGTGGGAATATATGGAAATTAATATTAACACCATTTAAATGTAATGTTTTTTGCATTGAATATATTCACCATATCATATGGAGACAGAAACGAACCTTTTACCTTATCATAATTGCAAATTATGAAATCCTTCCAAAATAAGTAATAAAAAAACTATTTAGTTACAGATTGAACTTTAATTAAATGAGTTGACTCTTCACGTCTCATCTCCCAAAAATGTTTTCAACATGCATCTGTAAAATGATAATCTAGAAACTAAAGCTTTGGTTGTCTTCCTCAGGCTTCCATGTCTTCTCCCTGGACCTCCTCAATGTCCACCTCTTGAACATCAGACACTGAGGCCTCATCTTCACTGTCACTTTCTAACCTTGTTGAGGATGGCTCGTTGTCAGGCTCAAAAAGCCTCAAATTTGCCCGGGTGGCAACTTTTCAACCCTTGTATTGGTCAGCCTGTTGCGTGCTTTGGTGTGTGTGTTCCAAAACAAGGACCAGTTGCGCTCTAAGGTGGCTGATGTTTGTGGGATTTGGAGGATGATGGAGGCCACAGGGGAAAGAGCCTCGGAGCCACAAAGTCCCTTGCACCAGGTGGCTGATGAGATATGTTGGCACGACTGCCATATTGCATCTCCATCCCAAAGCCCTTGCTTGGAAGTGGACTTCACCAGACTGCCAAGAACCTTGCCCTCATCCAGGCCAACGTGGCGAGACACGGTAGTGATGACACCATAGGCCTTGTTGATCTCTGCACCAGACAGGATGCTTTTGCCAGCATACTTGGGGCCCAACATGTACAGTTGAAGTCGGAAGTTTACATACACTTAGGTTGGAATCGTTTAAAATTCGTTTTTCAACCACTCCACAAATTTCTTGTTAGTTTTGGCAAGTCGATTAGGACATCTACTTTGCAAAGCACAAGTAATTTTTACAACAATTGTTTACTGACAGATTATTTCACTTTTAATTCACTGTATCACAATTCCAGTGGGTCAGAAGTTTACATACACTAAGATGACTGTGCCTTTAAACAGCTTGGAAAATTCCAGAAAATGATGTTATGGCTTTAGAAGCTTCTGATAGGCTAATTGACATCATTTGAGTCAATTGGAGGTGTACCTGTGGATGTATTTCAAGGCCTACCTTCAGACTCAGTGCCTCTTTGCTTGACATCATGGGAAAATCAAAAGAAATCAGCCAAGACCTCATGGGAAAACAATGTAGACCTCCACAAGTCTGGTACATCCTTGGGAGCAATTTCCAAATGCCTGAAGGTACCACGTTCATCTGTACAAACAATAGTATGCAAGTATAAACACCATGGGACCACGCAGCCATGAAACCGCTCAGGAAGGAGATTGTTCATCTCTAGGAGACAAAACACTACTTTGGTAAAAAAAGTGCAAATCAATCCCAGAACAACAGCAAAGGACCTTGTGAAGATTCTGGAGGAAACGGGTACAAAAGTATCTATATCCACAGTAAAACGAGTCCTATATGGACATAACCTGAAAGGCCCGTCCGCAAGGAAGAAGCCACTGCTCCAAAACCGCCATTACAAAAGCCAGACTACGGTTTGCAACTGCACATGGGGACAATGATTGTACTTTTTGGAGAAATGTCCTCTGGTCTGATGAAACAAAAATAGAACTGTTTGGCCATAATGACCATCGTTACATTTGGAGGAAAAAGGGGGTGGCTTGCAAGCCGAATAACACCATCCCATCCGTGAAGCAAGGGGGTGGCAGCATCATGTTGTGGGGGTGCTTTGCTGCAGGAGGGACTGGTGCACTGCACAAAATAGATGGCATATTGAAGCAACATCTCAAGACATCAGTTAAGTTAAAGCTTGGTTGCAAATGGGTCTTCCAAATGGACAATGACCCCATGCATACTTCCAAAGTTGTGACAAAATGGCTTAAGGACAACCAAGTCAAGGTATTGGAGTGGCCATCACAACGCCCTGACCTCAAGCCTACAGAAAATTTGTGGGCAGAACTGAAAAAGCGTGTGCGAGCAAGGAGGGCTACAAATCTGACCCAGTTACACCAGCTCTGTCAAGAGGAATGGGTCAAAATTCACCCTACTTATTGTGGGAAGCTTGTGGAAGGCTACCTGAAACATTTGACACAAGTTAAACAATTTAAAGGCAATATTACCAAACACTCAATTAGTATATGTAAACTTCTGACCCACTGGGAATGTGATGAAAGAAAATAAAGGTGAAATATCATTCTCTCTACAATTATTCTGACATTTCAAATTGTTAAAATAAAGTGGTGATCCTACCTGACCTAAGACAGGGAATTTTTACTAGGATTAAATGTCAAGAATTGTGAAACTGAGTTTAAATGTATTTGGCTAAGGTGTATGTATACTTTCGACTTCAACTGTAGCTTCTGTGGTCCATGGTCATTGACTGCCTTCAGCTCCTCTGCAATGTGTGTCTGTTTTCCCTTGTCTGTGCTCTTGTAGAATACTGGTTGAGGGGTGGAGATGTAGTTAATTATTCCTTGCCCACGAACATTCGACCACCCATCGGCGATGATTGCAATACAGTCTGCTTTCTCTATGATTTGCTTGACTTTTACATGCTCTGTTGAACTCTGCATCCAGCAAATTAGTAGATAAAGCATGTCTGGTTGAAGGGGTATATGCTGGACAAAGAATGTTAAGAAATCTTTTCCAATACTCATTGCCTGTGAGCATCAGAGGTGAACCAGTTGCATACACAGCTTGAGCAAGACATTCATCAGCATTTCTCTGACTACGTTCCTCCATTGAGTCAAAACGTATGATATCAGGAGGACCATGAGCTGTTGCTATCGATAAGGTGTCTGATTCATAATTTTCACCTCGACTAGAAGTAGAGGGACTTTTGTCAGAGGTTGCTTGTGAGTGCTTAGGGAACTTTATGCACTTGGCCAGATGCTGCATCTTTGTTGCATTCTTCACACATGATTTGGCATAGTATTTGCAAATGTACACAGCTCTTCTACATTAGCTGCAGTGAAATGTCTCCACACATCAGATAGTGCCCGTGGCATTTTCCTGTAAAGATTAGAAAAGAGTAAATACAAATACAGTTCCATGTACAGAAATAGTTAAGCAGTTAGATTAAACAACTTTTGTAATAAATGTTTTTAAATGAAACGTGTATGGAAATGGGTGAATTCACACTGCTCAGTTAGCAGGCTCAAGCAAGCTAAAAACCCACATGGTAGCAAAAACTAACTAGCAGAAATGGTTAGAAATGATTTTAAACAGACTTTGCTGTAGGCTACTATTTACTAGTTAACAAGAAATCATGTCATATATTCACCCCACCCAGTATTGTAATATCAACTTACCAGAAAGCATGTAGTCCTTGGCTCAGACTGTGTGGACTCAATAGCATCTCATTAGTGTGCAAGATCTTGAGATTCAGCTGTACATGTGATGAAAGAATGCACTGTGCATGCAGAGGGTTGCAATTCCATTGAATTTGGGATAGTTTAACCAAAATACACCACAATACCTAGAATTGCTGTGTCTCACACAAAAAAGGTTCACTGTTATAAGCTAACCTTTTTTGATGAATTTAAGCAAAATTCCCGGTCTTAACTCACTTTGCCTATTTAGCTAGCTTGCTGTTGCTAGCTCACTTGTCCTGGGATATAAACATTGGGTTGTTATTTTACCTGAAATGCACAAGGTCCGGAAATGCATAATTGACAGTAAACCAAATTTGTTTCTAGTAATTTCTCCTCTGTCCTTCAGGCCTCATCTTCTTATTTTGGACTTTATAATGGCGGTTGGCAACCAACTTTAGGTGCCTTACCACAACCGACTGGAGTGTGGACCTCAGTTTATTTCAATCACACACGTGGGTATATGCTCCTAAAAACCAATGAGGAGATTGGAGAGGCTGGACTTGCAGCGTGTGGAGCGTCACAAATGGAACCAAGTTCTATTTTAGCGCCTGTCCACGCAGACGTTGGCTGACCCATGCAATGATTGGATAACGTGTGTGTAAATGTATTTTGCAACGCGAGCGTTGTGGTCAGCATGTGAGGGGGTGCACAGTTGTAGTGCTAGCTGCAAGAAAGGCAGTAGGGGGCTGCCTCAAGTTGAGAGATGCCTGTAGGGAAACGCATTCACCCAAAGTAATGAACATGTCATAAGGGCTGTAATTACATGAGGACCCCAAGGTCTGGACCTCTGTCATTTTTTTTTCAAATTTGAGAAGAAAAGGATAAATGTGGACACTCAATTACAGGTCAACATCTAAAAATATTACACCCAGAGTGGATCAAAACTCAAAGCTTATTGTCTTGATCGGACTGAGTTTTTTAAAAATCGTGTCTGCCTCTTTGCTTAATGAGTAGAATCATGAACAGGGGTTTGCTCACCTGCATCCCCGGATTTGCCTTAGCTGTTTGGGAGAATGGTGAATGTGCTGCTAACTCTGCTCTCTCGTGGCACAGGCCGAGTGCCTGAGACATGAAACGAACTAACCCAGCTCGGGATGGCTCAATTGGGCAACTAGAGACGCTGCTGACAGTCTGTTGGCAAGATGCCATTCAAAAGGCAATTTTAAAACCGTCCCACGACTCCTGCAGTGTCTACAGCAGTGGCGATTTCAGCACTGCTGTAGAGTTGCGGGATGCATGCCAGCAAAGCCACAACACTAAACAATACATTAATTGCACTATAACGGTGACGAGCGGTGCCCACAAACTGCCTACATAAAGCTGTCCCAACATCTTAACACTGCTACACCTGGCTATCAGCAGAGCCTTGTCTGGCAGCGAAACAGTTCATTCAGCCTCATTTACTACCTTTTAATAAATAAAAAAAATAGTAAACAGCTGATATGGATGACTTGCTTAAACAAATGTGTTTTCTAGTGGCAATTGAGATGTTCAAACTATTGCATAAGGGGACAGCAAGCAGATAAGAGGCAATCTGTAATTTCGATTAAGACATGAATGAGCGAGCTAGGATGGACATAGTCACCTATTTTAGACCTTTTGAAATGTACACCAAAATAATTCAGGACATGGGCCGTTCTTACTGTGTTCTCTCTCTACCCCAAGGATGAATAAAGGGTGGCGTATAAGCAGACAATGAAAGCTCATGGATTACATTTCCCTAAAACAGGGTGTAGGCTACATGTTATAGGCATATGGGCTACTAACATCTTACTGCACAACATAGACTGAGTATTTCTTAGCTTCAGTATACATATCTCCCTGGGATTCTCTGCCTCTAACCCTATTACAGGTGCTGCGTCACTGGCTTACTGGGGCTCTTTCATATCGTCCCTAGGAGGGGTGCGTCACTTGAGTGGGTTGAGTCACTGATGTGATCTTCCTGTCTGGGTTGGCGCCCCCCCCTTGGGTTGTGCTGTGGCGGAGATTTTTGTGGGCTATACTCGGCCTTGTCTCAGGATGGTAAAGTTGGTGGTTGAAGATATCCCTCTAGTGGTGTGGGGGCTGTGTGGGTGGGGTTATATCCTTCCTGTTTGGCCCTGTCCGGGGGTGTCCTCAGATTGGGCCACAGTGTAACGGTTTTCTAGTGGTGATGAAGGAGAGTCGGACCAAACTGCAGCGTGTCGATTGAGATTCATGTTTAATCAAACAAAGAAACACGAACACTACACAAAACAATAAACGTAATCGAAACCGAAACAGCCTATCTAGTGCAAACTAACCGAGAGTACACATAGGACACTAAGGACAATCACCCACGACAAACTCAAAGAATATGGCTGCCTAAATATGGTTCCCAATCAGAGACAACGATAAGCACCTGCCTCTGATTGAGAACCACTCCAGACAGCCATAGACTTTGCTAGATAACCCACTAAGCTACAATCCCAATACCACCACCAAAACCCCAAGACAAACACACCACAATTACAAAAACCCCATGCCACACCCTGGCCTGACCAAATACATAAAGATAAACACAAAATACTTTGACCAGGGCGTGACACAGTGTCTCCTGACCCCTCCTGTCTCAGCCTCCAGTATTTATGCTGCAGTAGTTTGTGTCGGGGGGCTAGGGTCAGTTTGTTATCTGGAGTACTTCTCATGTCCTATTCGGTGTCCTGTGTGAATTTAAGTGTGCTCTCTCTAATTCTCTCTTTCTCTCTCGAGGACCTGAGCCCTAGGACCATGCCTCAGGACTACCTGACATGATGACTCCTTGCTGTCCACCTGGCCGTGCTGCTGCTCCAGTTTCAACTGTTCTGCCTTATTATTATTGGACCATGCTGGTCATTTATGAACATTTTAACATCTTGGCCATGTTCTGTTATAATCTCCACCCCGGCACAGCCAGAAGAGGACTGGCCACCCCACAGCCTGGTTCCTCTCTAGGTTTCTTCCTAGGTTTTGGCCTTTCTAGGGAGTTTTTCCTAGCCACCGTGCTTCTACACCTGCATTGCTTGCTGTTTGGGGTTTTAGGCTGAGTTTCTGTACAGCACTTTGAGATATCAGCTGATGTACGAAGGGCTATATAAATAAATTTGATTTGAGAATATATAATTTATAAAGCAGCATAATACATTTTTGGGCTCACCTTGCTGTGCTGTCTTGAACATGATCAGTCCAATCAAAGCTACTGTAGACAAAATGACGTCAAATCACGTTCTGTGGCCAATGACCTTGAGCTCTCTTTGATGGGCACTTCTAATGTAACTCTAAGGCAGCACCCAAGGGGCTAGAATGTTCTAGCTCTTCCCTTGGACTTGGCAGTGACGTAGTGTCCCCATGAGTGACAGAACACTGAGCCAATCACGGTGCAGCGCTCCATTTTCTGCTGGCTGGCCCAAACTACCACAAAAAGCACTGAGCCAGGCTGAAACACCTGCATTTTAGAGCTGCCCCACCCACAAAATACAAATTTGACAAGTCGCCGCCGGTCTACAGATATCCGCCAAACAAAAACTCTCTGAGAATGAGTGCACAACTGGTAAATAATCACTCATACAGGGCCTTCAAAGTGTTCACACCCCTTGACTTTTTCCACATTATGTTGTTACAAAGTGGAATTAAAAGCGATTTAATACTCACTTTTGTCAACAGACTAAAAAAATGTAAACACTTTATTTGATACGTTTTCAACCCCCTGAGTCAATACATGTTAGTACCACCTTTTGGCAGAAATTACAGCTGAGGTTTTTAGAATTTTGCAAACTTCAAGCTCTGTCAGGTTGTCGATCATTGCTAGACAACCATTTTCAAGACTTGCCATAGATTTTCAAGTAGATTTAAGTAAACACGAACTAGACCACTCAGGAACGTTCAATGTTGTCTTGGTAAGTAACCCCAGTGTATATTTGGCCTTGTGTTTTAGGTTATTGTCCTGCTGGAAGGTAAATTTGTCTCCCAGTGTCAATTGGAAACCAGACTGAACCAGGTTTTCCTTTAGGACTTTGCCTGTGCTTAGCGCTTTTCTTTTTCTTTTTGACTCTAGTCCTTGCTGATGACAAGCATACCCATAACATGATGTAGTCACCATCATGCTTAAAAATATGGGGCGTGGTACTCGGTGACGTGTTGGATTTGCCCCGAACATAATGCTTTGTATTCATGACAAAGTTACTTAAGTTACTTATTACTTAGTGCTGTTAATGCATATTTTGGAATATTTGTGTTCTGTTCAGGCTTCCTCCTTTTCACCCTGTCCGTTTAGGTTAGTATTTGTGGAGTAACTACAATGTTGATCCATCCTCAGTTTTCTTCTATCACAGCCATTTAACTCTAACTGGTTTCAAATCACCGTTTGCCTCATTCAGTGAAATCACTGTGCGTTTTCCTTCCTCTACATCAACTGAGTTAGGAAGGACACCTGTATCAATAGTGGTTGTATTGATACACCATCCAAAGTGTAATTAATAACTTCACCATGCTCAAAGGGATATTCAATGTCTGCTTTTATTTTTTTGACCAATTTAAAAATAAAAAAAATACCCCTTTTTTTTTCTCCCCAATTTCATGGTATCCAATTGGTAGTCGTTAGTCTTGTCTCATCACTGCAACTCCTGTACGGACTCGGAAAAGGCGAAGGTCGAGAGCCATGTGTCCTCCGAAACACAACCCAACCAAGCCGCACTGCTTCTTGACGCAATGCACATCCAACCCGGAAGCCAGCCGCACCAATGTGTCGGAGGAAACACTGTACACTTGGCGACCTGGTCAGCGTGCACTGCGCCCGGCCTGCCACAGGAGTCGCTAGCGCGCGATGAGACAAGGATATCCCTGCCGGCCAAACCCTCCCTAACCCGGAAGATACTGGGCCTCCCGGTTGCGGCCGGCTGCGACAGAGCCTGGGCTCAAACCCAGAATCTCTGGTGGCAGAGAATTACACGTGTAGTAAACTGTATGAATATACTTTTGTCCAATTTTATTATCATTTTTACTTGCGCATAAGGCATGTGTTTTGTCCATATGCAATATGATTTCATAGGAAGTCAAAAGTCACTTTTTTGGGGCCAAATGCCATAAGAAATTTGACATGCTCAAAAATCCTGCAGAAATGCAAAATTGACTGCCCCGATGAACTCGGGATGGCTGGGCAGTGATTCTGGTTCCTCTCCATCGCTCGTTAGGGTTGATTTCAGAATGTCACTTTGGTGACGGTACCTCACTGTTTAAACATATTGCAAATGGACAAGAGTCACCAGCAAGTCACCGTCCATCAGTCAATTAGATATCATTCTGACACCAACAACGCCTTCTGTTCAAACCATAATAAAAATGTGAAACACGTAGTTACGTTCTAGTTGCGGGTCCAGTTCTGATATGTGTAGGCCTAGCAGAGGCGACCCCGAATCCCAAGTTTTGGCTCGATAGGTCATTTGGTGGCCGAGCAAGACCCTAATTGGTGCTGAAAATCCACTATTTTCTATGCCTTGCTACAGGGTCCTTGAATGCTATCGGACAGAAACGTTGGGGTCCGTCTATATGGGCCGAGACGGACGCAATGCACCTAGTCTTGCGACTCTGGGACATTTCTAAATGTCGTCACTTTCGTGATGCAAAAATGAATTGAAGTTATTGCAAATGTACGAGGCTGTTTCTCGGTCCGAGAACCTTCTAGAGCCACGTAACTCACCACGCACCATCGACCTGAGGTCTAGAACAGGTTTCTAAAGTTTCAGAACTCTAGGTCTGACGGTTCTTTTAATAGTTCGAACAAGGTTAACTAATGCAGGCAGTGTATGTCTCTACGCACCCCAATGTGTCCCTCCTTCCAAGCTGTGTGTGTGTGTGATTTTAGTTTTTCTTTGACATTTTATGGGAGAAATGACTGATTTACAGTTCATGGGGGTTGCCTAATCACACACATGAAGTTTTGGAAAGATCTGACTTTTTTAACCCTTCGAAACAGCCCCTGTGACACCAATTATGGCACTTCCGGTTGGCACAGGAAGCTATAAGCAAACACATATCCTCATTGTGGTATGTTTTTACAGAATCCTGAGTTTTTTAAGTCTTTACGTTAAGAACTGACCGATTTTTACACAGGGTTGAATGCACTATTTCTATCAAACTGCAGGTAGGGTATGGATATACACTTTTAGGGTGATTTTAACCACTTCCGGTTGGTCCAGGAAGCTTAGAATTAACACAGGTAGACCTCATAGTGGCCTGATGGACTGTCACCGAAGACGGGTTCATACGGCATTCATAACCCACACAGGCTTCAGGTTGAATTTAGGGGTGCAGGCAATGTATTCCTATGGGGAGAGAAGTCAATGCAAACTGTTTGATGTAAACACCTTTTAACCGTTGAGGGTTAATGCTACACGGTCAAGGTTAGGCTTGCATGGATCGGGAGGACCTCAGGAACGTACCTGAGGTCGACTTGTGCTTTTCACCCTAACTGTTCTCTCACTGTCACCCAAAAGCAAATGACCATTTACACATGCTAACCATGTGTATGTGACAAATAAAATTTGATTTGATTTGACCATTTAGGGCCAGGCTTCATTTTGGGCCTACTTTTTTTCACGGTCGCTGCACTCAGAGCGAGCTACGGTCATGCGGGGCATCTCGTTGAACTCTGCACGGCCTAGAGAATATGGAAATGCCATTGCAGGCTCTGTGTGTCTTTAAGCACCGCACTTTGTCACTCCTTCCTTGCTGTGTGTGTGTGTGTGTGTGTGTGTGTGAGAGATTTTCTTTGACATCTGTTGGGAGAAATGACTGACTTACAGTTCATGGGGGTTGCCTAATCACACATGACGTTTAACCCTTGGAAACAGCACCTATGACACCATTTTAAGGCACTTCTGGTTTACACAGGAAGCTGAAAGTGAACACATCCTCCTTGGGGTAGGCAATTATAGACTTAACTCAAAATTCTATGTTAAGAACTGACTTATTTACGGAGAGTTTAGTGAGTGTGTTATTTAAGAAAATCACAAATCTCGCAGAGCTCCGAAGCACACTTTAAAAAGATTCCTATGAACACGATGCAACTGGATAACTGTTTAAAAAATATATATTTTTGAACATCACCAATTTAACATTGTACGATTTCTCTTAAATGATAGATAAATGGCTGGTTCATTTTTTTTTATTGACACCGGAGGCTCCTTGACTTTGACGTGAAGCGGAAAAATTATTGCTCTATTTTCATTTTGGACCTTTAATCCCAGAAAAATGGCCATTTCTCAAAAACCGTTGGGGCCAACTGCCCATTATGCCAAACCTAGGCTCACCAAGTTTCGTCTTCAAAGTCTTTTCCGTTTTGGAGATAAGGCCACGTTGTGATTCGTGATGTTTTGTACATTTGCAATATGATTCCATTCGCCCTCTTGTGGGATTTATCGGGACAGCGGAAAAATGACCAAAATTGGATTATTTTATCAAACGGAAACCGAATGTCAGAGTTCGTTTGACTTCCCGGTAGATCCGACCCTGCTGCACGGCCCGACGCCGTCTGCGAATTTTACAAGTGTTTTCGGACGTCTGGTAAGGGACCGTACATTTGCAATATGGACTTCCTCACTAACCATATGGCGAATGTCAAAATGTTCCCAAAGGTATGAAAGCACTCAGGTCAATTAGGTGTCTAGCAGCAGTGATATTTGTTGACTGAAAAACTGGGGGAAACAAAAACATGGAAAAACTAAATGGAATTTGTGGGGGGGGGGGCAAACCCGACTCACGCAACAAAAAGTGTGTCTGAATGGGGGTTATAGTAGCCTGTTGGTTGTGTGACCCCTCCTTTTAGTTCTCAGTCTTCTGTCCTCTTTTTTCTGTCGTTTCTCTGTGTCGTCCTGGTGGTGTGAGGCTGACGCAGATCGGGGGTGATAGACAGTCACAGAACATCTCAGGATGGCTGGGACTACTGCCAACTCTCTGGGACGGGCGGAACCTGTGTGTGTGTGTGTGTGTGTGTGTGTGTGTGTAGACTCCTGTACACTAATTTGTGTGGTTGTGTCTCTGGTTTGTGCGTGTGTCCGAGTTGTGACTGTGTGTGAGAGAGGTCAGTCTGTAAACTGGCAACAGGCCAGCGTCACAGAAGACATGAACTGGTTTTCATTAGTGCTGATGTGTGTGTGTGTGTGTGTGTGTGTGTCTGCTTTGGCTCACGGAACAGGCCCTGAGTCCCACTGTAAAGTCTCCTCCGGGGACGTGGTCCTTCCAGTGTAAGAAACCGGTGAACCAGCATCGGTAGAAAACACACACACACACACCCTCTCTCTTTTGCTCGTAAAACATACTGTGCAGTAATATCTAACTTATCCTGAAGGGAAAGTATTGCCTCATAACATTTAGTACAATGGACCCTTTTGTTTTCAATTTCCATATCTGATTATTTGAATGTTCTTTTGTTTGTCCCTTAATTCAATAGCTGACTATTCATCTATAACAGTCTTGATCTCCTTCATATTAATAATTATCATGTGAGGGACCTTTCTGCAATGAGACCGTGGTGACTGTAATTTCTAAATACTATAAACAGTACGATTAATTTGCTGACAAAATGTCAGCGTTTTTCCTCCGATCCTCTTCAGTGTGCATGTGGTTGGTTGTGTAGTGGCCAGATGGAAGTAGCCTGTTCTCTATTGTTGTCCATGTTGAGGGCTCTATACATAGGTGTTTTATAGGTGGGGATGTTTCGTCCTTCAAGGGAGGGCAGCATTGGAAGTGTGTCACTGAAGTAAGCATTTCACTGTTAGTCTACACCCGTTTACGATGCATGTGACGAATAAAATAACAATTGATGTCATGGTAACATCAGAATAGCATGGATTGTGTAGGCCTTGTCTGATGACTGAGCCACAGAGTTAGTATTTCAGCACTTTATACATTGTGCGACTCCATTTTCATTGATTTTGGATAGGAAGAGAAGGTGGTTTTACGTTGGGCCTAGGGGAAGACAGAATACAGGTGTAAAGTTAGGCTTGTTTTAAAATAATCCGTTCCCAGTGTTTTCATCAACGGGACCAGACATTATATATTTTATTTGGCATGAGTGACCCTGTGACTCCTGACCTTTGCCCTGTAGGGATGGAGTTCCCTGTGGACGTGTTGGATTCAGTGAGGCAAGAGGAGGTGGAGCAGGCAGCAGAGGGCTACATGACCCAGCTACGATATGTCAGCCCCGACAAGACCGAGAGCTTTACCCTGCCCAGCCACAGAAAGGTGTGTACACACACACACACACACACACACTGTTAGTTTAGTCAACTCTAACACCATATCACACTTTCTCTCTCGCTCTCTCCCTCTCAGATCAGTATCGGTCTGTGTAACGTTGGTTTTGTTCCCATCTATGGAGGAGACCTGAAGCACAAGGTTATGGCCCTGTTCTCCCCAGATGATCAGCTCACAGGTACACACAACCTCAGCACAGTCTGAAAACCCATCCCGAGCGCCCCTGTCCCTATCCTTTGATAAAGTCAGTGTAAGCTGATAGATACTGTTGGTGTAAGCTATTTTGTTTGAAACGACCAGCATACACACAGCCGATCCATTCAGATCTACTAGAGTTTAGGTTATGGCCTGGGGGTTTATATTTCCTACAGCGTAAGTTTGGATTCTAACCATATGTCATACTCATCGAACTCTATTCTCAATGTCTCCAGCGGTAGCTCTGTACCTGGCAGGACAGTGGTGGTCAGTAGAGGACATCCTCAGAACCTCTGACTCCTCCAGAACTGGCCTGGTCAAGGTACACACACACACACACACACACTACAACACAAGATTAATGTAAAGCTAGCACATTGAAACACACAAACACACTCTGTTGAGGTAGGATCTCGGTTATGTCTGGTGTAAGGAAAAGCTCTGAATCTGACACAATATGAGAGGACACACAGGATTAGGGCTGCCCCCCCCCCAAAAAAAAAACCTTGGTCGACCGAAAGTCGTCTGTCCAATCAATTGGTCTAAATAACAAAACTCAGTTTCCTGTGCCAGGCACAGCTGTAGGCTATTTGCGCAAGGGATAAGAAATCATCAGGTAGGTCTTTTTTTATGATGTTTCCACTGAATCGGAGCATGACATTTTTCCCTTTCACGCTGGGTGGTTATGGAAACGGAGAGAGCTGGAAAGATTTTTCAAACACATTGAGGAACTATTGTTATTCTTAATGGATGTAAAACAGACTTAGTTTGCTTGCTGTTTGATGGGAAGAAAACATTACTTTGACGCTCCACAGCTCATTAGTGGTGGTGCGTTACATCAATTCAAAATACTATCAGATCCCCAATAAGCACATTTGATATGCAGGCCAGGTAGCCTATAGGCCTAATTCTATCCATAATTATGCGCGCGTCGTTAAATAATTGACAGGAGCGCTCCAAACAAAAGACTATGACTAAATTGACAGGTCGTACAGTGCATTCGGAAGGTATTCAGGCCCCTTGACCTCTTCCACATTTTCTTACGTTAGTCTTATTCTAAAATGGATAACATTGTTTTTTTCCCTCATCCATGTACACACTATCCCTTAATGACAAGCCAAAAACAGGTTTTTAGAAATGTTTGCCCCAAAAAATATCAAATTTAATTAAGTATTCAGACCCTTTACTCAGTAATTTGTAGATGCACCTTTTTGCAGCGATTACAGCCTTGAGTCTTCTTGGGTATGACACTACAAGCTAGGAACACCTGTATTTGGGGAGTTTCTCCCATTCTTCTCTGCAGATCCTCTCAAGCTCTGTCAGGTTGGATGGGGAGTGTTGCTGCACAGCTATTTTCAGGTCTCTTCAGAGATTTGATTGGGTTCAGTTTTTGCTCTGACGTGCACTGTCAACTGTAGGACCTAATATAGACAGATGTCTTTCCAAATCATGTCCAATCAATTGAATTTACTACAGGTGGACTCCGAGCAAGTTGAAGAAACATCTCAAGCATGATCAATGGAAACCAGATGCATCTGATCTCAATTTTGAGTCTGAGCGGTTGGAACCAAAAATCTCCAATTTGGACTCATCAGACCAAAGGACAGATTTCCACCGGTCTAATTTCCAGTGCTCGTTTCTTGGCTCAAGCAAGTCTCTTATTGGTTCCTTTTTAGTCAAGGTTTCTTTGCAGAAATTCGACCATGAAGGCTTGATTCACGTCTCCTCTGAACAGTTTATGTTGAAATGTGTCGGTTACTTGAACTCTGATGCATTTATTTGGGAAGCAATCTGAGGTGCAGTGAACGTTTTAATTGAAATGCATTCCAGGTGACTACTTCATGAGGCTGGTTGAGAGAATGCAAATAGTGTGTAAAGCTGTCAAGGCAAAGGGTGGCTACTTTGAAGAATCTAAAATATATATTTTTAATTTGTTTAACCCTTTTTTTTGGTTAATACGTGAATCCATATGTGTTCATATTTTTGATGTCTTCACTATTATTCTACAATGTAGAAAATAGTAAAAATAAAGAAAAACCCTTGAATGAGTTGACTGTCCAAACTTTTGACTGGTAGTGCGTGTACAGTTGAAGTCGGAAGTTTACATACACCTAGGAGTCATTAAAACAAGTTTTTCAACCACTCCACATTTCTTGTTAACAAACTATAGTTTTGGCAAGTCGGTTAGGACATCTACTTTGTGCATGACAAGTAATTTTTCCAGCAATTGTTTAGACAGATTATTTCACTTAATAATTCACTATTACATTTCAAGTAGGTCAGAAGTGTACATACACTAAGTTGACTGTGCCTTTAAAACAGCTTAGAAAATTCCAGAAAATGATGTCATGGCTTTAGTAGCTTCTGATAGGCTAATTGACATCATTTGAGTCAATAGGTGTACCTGTGGATGTATTTCAAGGCCTACCTTCAAACTTTGCTTAACATCATGGGAAAAATCTAAAGAAATCAGCCAAGACCTCAGAAAATAAAATGTAGACCTCCACAAGTCTGATTCATCCCTGGGAGCGATTTCCAAATGCCTGAAAGTACCACGTTCATTTGTACAAGTATAAACACCATGGGACCACGCAGCCGTCATACCGTTTAGGAAGGAGACGTGTTCTGTCTCCTAGAGATGAACATACTTTTTGGTGCGAAAAGTGCAAATCCATCCCAGAACAACAGCAAAGGACCCTGAGAGATGCTGGAGGAAACGGGTACGAAAGTATCTATATCCACAGTAAAAATGAGTCCTATATGGACCATAACCTGAAAGGCCGCTCAGCAAGGAAGAAGCCACTGCGCCAAAACCACCATTAAAAAAAAAGAAGAAAAAAGCCAGACTACGGTTTGCAACTGCACATGGGGACAAAGATGGTCCTTTTTCAGAAATGTCCTCTGGTCTGATGAAACAAAAACAGAACTGTTTGGCCACAATGAACATCGTTATGTTTGGAGTAAAAAGGGGGAGGCTTGCAAGCCAAATAACCTCATCCCAACTGTGAAGCACGGTAGTGGCAGCATCATGTTGTGGGGGTGCTTTGCTGCAGGAGGGACTGGTGCACTTCACAAAATAGATGGCATTATGAGTGAGGACAATTGTGTGTGGATATATTGAAGCAACATCTCAAGACATCAGTCAGGTAGTTAAAGCTTGGTCGCAAATGGGTCTTCCAAATGGACAATGACCCCAAGCCCTGACCTCAATCCTATAGAACATTTGTGGGCAGAACTGAAAAAGCTTGTGCGAGCAAGGAGGCTGACAAACCTGACTCCGTTACACCAGCTCAATCAGTAGGAACGGGCCAAAATTCACCCAACTTATTGTGGGAAGCTTGTGGAAGGCTACCTGAAACATTTGACCCAAGTTAAACTATATAAAGGCAATGCTACCAAATACTAATTGAGTGTGTGTAAACTTATTACCCTCTGGGAATGTGATGAAAGAAATAAAAGCTGAAATGAAATCATTCTCTACTATTATTCTGACATTTCACATTCTTAAAATAATGTGGTGATCCTAACTAACATAAAGACTAGGATTAAATGCCAGGAATTGTGAAACTTAGTTGAAATGTATTTGGCTAAGGTGTATGTAAACTTCTGACTTCAACTGTGTGATGTGTGTGCCAAACTGTGTGTGATATATATATATATATATATACACACACACACAGTTTGACAATTCATCTCATCACTCTTCATAACGTTCTGGAGCATATGCAAATTGCCATCATACAAACTGAGGCAGCAGACTTTGAATTTATATTTGTGTCATTCTCAAACTTTTGGCCACGACTGTACTTGGGTTCAACCCTACACAGGATACTACAACAACATGATGGATGACACACACACATTACCCTTGGTATGTTTATCTACCCCATCAGATGCATAATAACGTTGTTTTGGACAGAATGCCAAGCACTGCATTTCTGTTGTGTGTGTGTAGAGGACCGAGCACAAAGACACCAGTCAGAACAAACTCATGGCTCGCTGCCTGGCTTTACCCTGCAACTTGTTATGATTAGCATGGAACAACGGAGAAACACAGTGTGCGTGCACACACACACACACACACACTAGGGTTGGGCAAAATCAACTGTTCTAGCGTGATTCTATACTTATAAAATCGCCCATTTAGACAATGTGGCCAGACCAATTATTATTTATTTTTTTAAACTTAAAAACATTTGACAAATTCTTGTAATATATGGGAAATACTCAACTATCTCGTCTCTTTTGATATTTCAGTAGGATTAGTCTATGCTTTTGGCCGTTTTGGTGTTGTAACGGCACAGGATTTTCTTATCTCATAAAAGCCTAAGCTTTGCTCAACTAAGGTTTGCTCGAACTACTAGTTTTTGTTTTTTCTATCTTGCTCGTTATTACCTCGGGCCTACCATGTTAAAGGTCATTCAAAAACAGCTGAGAACTTTTAGACTATTTTGAATTCTGTTAGATTAACGTAATTGTTTAATCATGAAATAGATTAGAGAAAAACAGGGTGCATAACCTGAAAGAGAAGCTTGATATGTCAAGTCATCCTCCTATCAAATGGAGAGAAAAGAGGAAGGTAGGCTTTAATAACAATTAGACTGTGTGTGTGTGTGTGTGTGTGTGTCTGCTATACAAAATAACAATGTATTTTGGCTTTTAGGCCCAGAAACTCAAAGGAGAAAAATAAATCCTGACTTGACATTTTACTCCGCATTGGTGAATCTCTCTCCGTCTACATTGTTCGTGTGCATATATACATGTGTGTTTTGCAGGCTATTGCAAAGGAATAGGCCTCTCAACATGGCCCTGCTGTGCACTGCCCAACTCCGCTATTTACTTAGTTGCCAGTCATGTTCAAATAGGCTAGGCTATCTATGTCACATCACGATGTCGACAATGCCTGTCAATCATCCTCGATAGACGATGCTGTCTTAACCCTAAGAGAGAGAGACACACACATTTGAAACTAGGAGCGGTACACTGTTCAGGGCCATGATTTAAACCCTACAGTTAGAAATAACTTATGTTTACAAGGGGTTAGCAGAGCTACGGAGCAGTAAATGCTGTCACAACCATTTTGGTGGGAGGTGAAAGACAATAATGCCATGTACTGAACCAAGTCCCTTCTGAATCTTGTCCTACTACAGTGTATGTAGATTGAGTAGTGAGGATTGTGCATTGTTGCTGTTGAAAACTCCTGGGGAGAGGTGTGGTGTGTGTGTGCTACCTTTTTTTGTTGTGTCATTCTGTCTCTCTGTCCCCACCCCAGGTGAGGAGTCTTGGTGAGCGGCTCGTCCTGTACATTCTGAACCGTATCGTGTACCGCGTTGGTGAGATGGACAAACCTGAGGTGCCCTTCCTGTGCCACGGCCAGCACGACTTCGCCAAGCTCCTCTGGAAGGACGGAAACGCTGTCGGGTTCTACTCAGTCAAACCCAAAGGTGAGCGGTCTCTGTCTGGTCAAACTGTCACGTTTTTGTTTAAACCAAAACCGCTCTTATTTGATCGGTGACGTTAGCTAGTTAGTGGACAGTATCCCCAACTTACACAAGGCTATTCGTTAGCTTCAACCTCCTGAAGATTTCTGTAATGGCCAAGATATAGACTTTATACTATACCAGAAATATAGTTGCACATAGTTTAAATTGTTCTGTTTTTTTGTTTGTTATATTAGTCAGAACCCATCACAATGTTCAGTATTATTGGTACAAAGTATCGTTCCCTGTGTTTTAAACTGTTTTTAGTGTTGCTCAGTGAAGACACAGGACCACTGCAGAGCAGGACATCGTAGTACAACCGATGAGCTGGAATTAATTTGTCCAACATTTTCATTAGATCCACATTGAGACGGGCAGATCGCCAGGAGATGTTTTTCCACTTTTGTTTGACTTTAATGTTCTCTAATCGGAGAAGTGTTCCAGCAGTGTATTAAGAATCCAGACTTCACTTTACTGACTTTATTGTCCCCATGGGGACATTTTGTTGCAGTGTCATATACATGTTTTAAATACAAAACAAATTTGTTAACACAACTTCCATAACAGTTACATACCAATAAAAAGGGACTAGCCTGCTGGCCTTCCTGTGTCGATAGGAACATTTAGTCCAAGCTATTTAGGAGGGATATCACACCTGGCACAAATTATTTAGTTCTGTTTTTCCTGCCAAGGGGGGGGAGTTCAAAGTCTGGGTACATGGGGTGGCTTGGGTCTAAAAGGATTTCGGGAGCCTTGCGGAGGGCCCTGACCTTAAAAATCTCATCCAGGTATGTCTGTTTGACTCCAAGTACCTTGCTTGCTATGGTGACAATCCTTCTAAACATATTTCTCTGGCTGACAGTGGCATTGCCGAACCAACAAACAATACAAAAAGTTAAAATACTCTCAATAAAAGATTTGTAAAACCGTGTCAGTATATTACAGTCAACATTAAAAGATCCCTGCTTTTTGAGCAAGTACAGACTTCAATTTTGATCTCTTGCAATGTCTCGTTTGATTATCCTGTTTTATGACAATCAATAATGTATCAATCAATTATAGCATACCTTACAGTCATGAACTAACAGTAAATCTCTCTACCTCTCACTCTCCAGACAGCTTGTGTAATAACTTTGTGACCCAGCGCTACCAGCTTCCTGTCATGGACTCCATATTTGTCAGGAAGTGTCACCGTGGAAACGGCCATGGCCTGCAGATGCTGGAGGACTTTGTGGACTCTTTCAAAGACAACCAGCTTGGCCTGAAGTACCCTCTCTCTCTAACCATGTATAAAGGTTGGTAGTAGTAGTACTCTCTTTCTCTAACCATCTATAAAGGGTCGTAGTAGTCTCTTTCTATAACCATGTATAAAGGTTGGTGGTAGTAGTTGTACTCTCTAACCATGTATTACTCTCTCTCTAACCAGGTATAAAGGGTGCTGGTAGTCTCTCTCTAAACAGGTATACAGGTAGTAGTAGTAGTCTCTCTAAACAGGTATAAAGGATAGTA
Organism: Oncorhynchus tshawytscha; assembly: GCF_018296145.1. Classification (NCBI taxonomy): domain Eukaryota; kingdom Metazoa; phylum Chordata; class Actinopteri; order Salmoniformes; family Salmonidae; genus Oncorhynchus; species Oncorhynchus tshawytscha. Next base: position 7,825,193 of record NC_056448.1, read on the forward strand.
GTATTACACTCTTTCTCGAAACGGGTATAAAGGATAGTAGTATTTCTCTCTCTAAACATGTATAAAGGGTGGTGGTAGTAGTCTCTCTTGAAACAGGTATAAAGGATAGTAGTATTACTCTCTCTCTAAACTAGTGTAAAGGATAGTAGTATTACTCTCTCTAAACTAGTGTAAAGGATAGTAGTATTTCTCTCTCTCTAAACTGGTGTAAAGGTTAGTAGTATTTCTCTCTCTCTAAACAGGTATAAAGGATAGTAGTATTACTCTCTCTAAATGGGTATACAGGGTGGTAGTAGTCTCTCTCTAACCAGGTATACAGGGTGGTAGTAGTCTCTCTCTAACCAGGTATACAGGGTGGTAGTAGTCTCTCTCTAAACAGGTATACAGGGTGGTAGTAGTCTCTCTCTCTAAACAGGTATAAAGGATAGTAGTATTACTCTCTCTCTCTAAACGGGTATAAAGGATAGTAGTATTACTCTCTCTCTCTAAACGGGTATAAAGGATAGTAGTATTACTCTCTCTCTCTAAACGGGTATAAAGGATAGTAGTGGTACTCTCTCTCGAAACCGGTATAAAGGATAGTAGTATTACTCTCTCTCTCTCTAAACAGGTATACAGGGTGGTAGTAGTCTCTCTCTAACCAGGTATACAGGGTGGTAATAGTCTCTCCCTCTCTCTAAACAGGTATAAAGGATAGTAGTATTTCTCTCTCTTGAAAAGGGTATAAAGGATAGTAGTATTACTCTCTCTCTAACCAGGTATAAAGGGTAGTGGTAGTCTCTCTCTAACCAGGTATAAAGGGTGGTAGTAGTCTCTCTCTAACCAGGTATAAAGGGTGGTAGTAGTCTCTCTCTAACCAGGTATACAGGGTGGTAGTAGTCTCTCTCTAAACAGGTATAAAGGGTGGTAAGTCTCTCTCTGGTAGTAGTCTCTCTAACCAGGTATACACCAACCACTTGGTATACTGGTGGTAGTAGTCTCTCTCTCTCTCTCTAAACATGTATAAAGGGTAGTAACCAGTAGTCTCTCTCTATACAGGGTGGTAACCACGTTTATACAGGGTGGTAATAGTCTCCCTCTAACCACGGTATACAGGGTGTATAAAGGGTAATAGTCTCTCTCTCTAACCATGTATACAGGGTGGTAATAGTCTCTCACCCTCTAACCACGTATACAGGGTGGTAATAGTCTCCCTAACCACGTAACCAACCACGTATACAGGGTGGTAATAGTCTCCCTCTAACCACGTATACAGGGTGGTAATAGTCTCCCTCTAACCACGTATACAGGGTGGTAATAGTCTCCCTCTAACCACGTATACAGGGTGGTAATAGTCAGGGGTGGTAATAGTCTCCCTCTAACCACGTATACAGGGTGGTAATAGTCTCCCTCTAAACAGGTATAAAGGGGGGGGGGGTAGTAATTCTCCACTACACTCTAGAGCTGTACAACTTTCCGTCCCCAAAATAAACCGGTGAATCAGTGTGTCATCTCTCCCTGACCTGCAGTGTGTGGCCGGTACCTGTGTCGGTACCCAGCTGACCAGGATCTGCTGTGGGTGGTAGAGGGAGTGGGAGGACCTTACCAAAGAGAGAATGTGGCCAGCAAGATGAAAGCCCTAGCACTGAAAGGTACACAGGGATGCACTTTCAACACCATGCTCTAACACCAATGGCCTGTTCAGGAAGATGTGAAGTTACAGTACCTTCAGATAGAAATTAGTAATGTAGAACCGATATGATCGTCATATAGAGTAGGGAATCGCGACGTCAGCTCTATTCATTCACATTTCCATCCAGCTACATTTCTATCTGCGACCTCACTGAATACAACCCAGTTGATCCATCGGGACCATAGCAGGATAATGGCAGGAGACTCAGATTAGCTCCGCTGTGATGTGGGCTGGGGACTTGGTGACATCAGACTGACAGTGGTCAGACTCACATGACGGGCAGCTAATTGACTTATGATTGTTGTGCCGATTCCCATAAAGCGGTGCTCCACGCGGTGACTTCTAACGGAGACCGACGAGCAGCCTCCCTGGACCACACAGACGTCAGCATGGAGGAGGACAACTTTCTGGACATCACCGTACGTCTCCGGCTCTATCTCTTATCTATCCAACTTGGTCTCTTGTTTCTTCCTCTTTTTTAAAAAATCTCCTCCTTTGCTATGCTTTCTCTTTGGGTCTCCTCCAACAGCTCTTTGAATGTATTTGTTTATCATTTAAGAATATCTTCCAACCTCAGTTCTGTAGTGTAGGGACATTATAATCAAGTAATGAGGGGGAGTTGATTTTGGTCTTTATTTCTTGTTTTATAGGAGGATGTTTTGGTGGTAAATACTCCCCTGAAGTTAATAGAAGGTAAGTTGCTCAGAAGACTTTAGGATCTCCATGTCCTGAAATAAATAACCAATAAGAACAATTTGAGATTTTCTGAATACAGAGAATTGTATCGTTTCTTTTGTGTGTGTGACTATACATTGGAATGAAAATGGCTACTCTTTCTCTAGCGCTGGATGGCTCACCCGTGTCAACGCGTAGCAGGAGTAGCGGACATAAAAAGCGTGGCAGAGAAGAGACGGAAGACTCCACGGAGGAGAGCCAGCCTCTGAAGATGAACAGGTTAGACAAGGAGTCTCGGTGAAATAGAAACCTACATTAAAGTATTCATGACACGTGTAGAATTCAATGTATACAGCCTTTTCTTCCAGGGCAGAAGTGCTCCTCAATTCTCATAAATTCAGTGACTATTTTACTCATCAGGCAGTCAATCAAGACTCATACCCATAGTATTTTCAACACTGAAATGTGACCTTTTCTTTCAGGTTGTAACCCAACCTATATATGGTTTTCAAGTATGAAAGCTTCCTTTTGCCTCTAAAATTATAATAATACCACTGGTCTATTGTGCGTTTTAGAATGGAGGATGCAAAGTCTGAGCCCACCAACATGGCTGTAGAGGATGGAGGACAGGAGGAGGCGGAAGGAAGAGAGGGGGAGGAGTCTGGAGAGGCAGAGGCTGCTGTGGCCCAGGAAGAGGAGGAGGAGGAGACTGTGACGACCAAAGCTCAGGTGAGAAGATATGAGGGAGGGGGGATCAATATATGAATACAGCATTAGAAAACAAAGGTTCATTTGGCTGTTCTGTTTTGATTGTCATCATTGTGTTGTGTGACTATGGTTACTGTTAGAGAATAACCAGTCACTCATAGATTGTCACACTTGTTGTGTCAAATGGCACCCCCTATTCCCTATGGCCAAAAGTAGTGCACTATATAGTGAATAGGGTCCCATTTCAGACCGCATTGATTTGGCTTTAATTCAATTATCCCATAAAAACACATTGAATAACAGATTCAGACATGGGAAAAACAGATAGTCAAGCTGAACGGAGAACTGACTGATGGCCAGAGGGAGGAGGTAAAGGATGGAGTGGAGGGAGAGGCTGTACTGGAGAATAGAACGACAGAGGAAGACGTGGAGGAGGCGGCAGCAAAGGAGGAAGAGTCCATCGAGGCTGAAGTATGTGGTTCAATTCCTCAGGAGGATTAACCTTGTATGACAGTTGGAATGTGTGGGATGAGGCCATTATTGGAGCAAGGGGTTCACAGATGAGACGATGGGAGCCTTTCATTGTTGGACAGTTTAATTTTTGCACTGTGGACATGTTTCTTTCTATGGTATGTGTTAGAAAGGGAATTGGGTAGTTTTTAACAAATGCACCTTTTTCTGTCTTTTTTTGTCCCCTACAGGACATATTAGAAGCAGCTCCTGTGGCGACAGAGGGGTTGGCTGAAGCTGTGGAGGAGCAGGATCCTTTCCCGTTAGTAGACGGTCCAGCGTCTGTTTCAGAGGAGGCCCCCTCGCCTGCAGAACCATCCCCAGCAGAGCCCTCACTCTCTGGGGATGTGCGTGATGAGGTAGAGGGAGGAAAGGTGTGGAAAGCAGTGGATTTGTACTGTGTACAAAGGGAATTTGGGAATACATTTTTAACAAATGCAAATTGTTCTCTTTTTGTCCTCTACGGCGCAGGACACTGTAGTAGCAACTCCTGTGGCGTCGGAGGGGTTGGCTGTGGTGGAGGAGGAGGCTCCTCTCCTGTTAGTAAAAGAGCTGGCTTCCGCTCCAGAGGAGGCCCCCTCGCCCATGGAAGGAGAGGAGGTAAAGAGAGAAGAGGTGGAGGAGAGCGCAATGGAGGAACCAGAAGCGAAGAAGAAATCGGTGGAGGTCATAGCGGTCGACCGCAGTAGCCAGGAAACTGTGGTCCAGGTGCTGGGAGGAGACCTGTCCTACCAGCCTCTGGAGGAAGAGGAGGAGGTGGCGAAGGAAGAGGTCCTGGTCGCGAATGAGGAAAATAAAGGGGTAGAGGAGATGGAGAATGCTACGACTACAGAGAAGTTAGAGGAGGGAAGTGAGAGCTCCGACGAGGGAGGCAAGGGTCAGGCCCTTTGGAGGAGAGTTGGGGGCAGTGGCCCGGCGGCGCCTGAACGTAAATCTAAGAGACTCATCGAGCAGGACAGGGAGCAGCCAGAGGTCACAGTGGAAGAGGAGGAGAAGGCTACAACTACAGAGGAGGAGGAAGAAGAGGCTGTAGAGAAGAGTTGGGCTGAGGAAGAGGAGCAGCCACAAGTGATTGACCAGAGGGCATTGAGAAGGAAGAGCCGTCCGGTCCAGACTCCAAATAAAGCCAGAGGGAAACGACACGGCAAGATCTAAGAACACCAGGCATGCACAACACACACACACACACACACACACGGTAATGTTTTCTCTCTGGTTTTAGGGTTTGTAAGGGGTCTAAAGTTTACTTGTATTATCTCAGTATGATGTTTAGATGCATTTACTTTAGGTAGTTCATTTATCTTTACAGAAAACGACAAAGAAAGTGTTTGTACAGGAAAACACAGCACTCGCTGTTGTAATTCGTCAATGTGAAGTCTTTTAATGTTGTTCATATGTCATTGTAATCTTGTTTTTACTGCCTTGTTCTATAGGACTATAGGAGTTTAACAGGTCTGTTGTGGTTTGAATGTGATTGTCACTCAAAGATTTTCACGATCAAACCCAGTTCCATGTTCTCCTATAGCCTAGTCCCATACTCGTCTTGAGGTGCCACTGTTATATTTATAGTCGTTACAATATTTAAATAGTTTTGGTCGAAATGCACCTCTTTAGTTTAGTTCTTGCAGGAGTTATTTTCTAAAAAAATGTCATTAAAGTTCTGTTCCAATGAAAGCCAGCAAGACCCATTAGCTTCCGAAGACCAGTTTTGCTAATAAACCTTTTTTTTATGACTATATGGAACTCTTAAGGAAGGAAACTTTCAAAGAATGCCTTCAGTTTTCTCCGTGGTGCACGCCACCTAGCTATCGTATCTCTTGGAGTGATGAAATGATATTTTCCGATGCGCCTTTCGAAAAGCTGTGAATGAACGTCAAATCATGATCTTCAGGTTGCACGGCACGTACTCGCGCACATGCACACACATGCATATTGATATGTACACACAGATACTATAGTGAATATATCCATAGAATGTGTTTTGAATAGGAACAATCGATTTGGACATTTATTGATCTTAATTTAGCAATAAAATAAAACGTTTCTGATATCCTAATATTGTCTTTCCCATTCATAATTTAAGATGGCGATTTATACTTTGTAATATAATTCATGGCGTGTTTAATTGCAATTGGATAAAATATGTATATTACAATAACTAGATTATACCAGAATTATGAAGTAACTGAGTTTATGTACCATCGATATTTTTGATATAAACATTTTGTAAAATGACAACTTTCACTATTGGGAGAAAAAAAAGTTGCAACCCAAATTCCGTTAATACAATGTGAATTGTATGCCGTCATTGAGTGTTGATTCACTAGTAGAGGGCACATTGAGCCAAAGACGTGAAGCAGAATGCATCAAATGGGCTATTGTTGTACCATGGTTATAGGCCAACCTATAGAACCTTAACTAGGGCCGTATTCACTAGGCACCAAACGGACGACCTGAACTTGTTCAATAAAATAAAAAAAACACTCCGCTGTGCACTAATGAATATGACCCGTGCTAAAGGATTGGATGGTGCTCCCCAGCGTTTATGAGATGGTTCTAAGCAGTTGCGTTGACTGTAAAGGTGTTTTCCCTCTGTATGGAAGGAAACCTGTTCTAGCCTTGGCAGATCGTGTCAATGCAACTGTTTGATGTAAACCATAGACGTGTGTGTGTGTGTGTGTGTGTGTGTGTATATAACTAGTAATTGACTTGAAATAGAGTCTCCCCATTCTAGTAATTATGTTTCTATAATGTAAACCTTGATGTCAGAATGTCAGTCTCACAGATGGTGTTTTGGGCGACATGAGTTTTTGGTTTCTCCCTACTACAAAAAAAAAAAAATCACCAACGCTGCCTCTATTGTTAATCTAATTGCCTTCATAACATCTATTGTAAAAGGCAGAAATATATCAATTTGTGTATGACTGATGTGTGTTCGCTGTGTCCGGGATATGTCACATACAATGAGCTACAGTGTACAACACCTGGTGGAGCGGCTTCCTCTCCCTAATCTGCACTGGTCTGAGAACTAGGGGTAAGTGAAGGCAATGTGGCAGAATCCTACCAGGGGATTTTGCTTTCACCTCTCCACTTCCAGATCAGTGCAGGGGAAGGAAAGGAAAGGAGGCGAGGAGAGGATGCCACTCTGTACTCTTGAGATGCTCACCATGTGGTTGTTGCTGAAATACCTGTTCTTTCAACCACTGCTATACTTGTGAATGGGTTCCATTAGGTCTTGTTGCTACTCTATTCTGGTTCCCCCAAAGTGTTTTAAAGGCTTATTGTGACGCCATGAAACTGATGTACAGAATATTACACAGCCATGTTAGTTCTGTTCGTTTTCTGTTGGAATGTGTTGTGGATATGCTGCAACAGCAGAGGGAGCCAGAGTAGGTGTCGTTGAGCTGCGGCGTCGAGTATAGTATATTGCCTGTCTTGACCCTGTTGTAGCGTTTTCAGATTTGGGTTGAAAATGGAAGTCCACCACTTGGTGGCACTCACATTCTGCCACATTCGGCTGCTGTGGTTCCCTCTGTGTCTGGTGGTTTTATACATGCATGCTTCGTAGATATGTCTGACTGGGTTTGTGCTGGTGCTCTCCAAAAATGAAGGCTGGCTTGCCCCAGGGGCCGTGTTCAGTAGGGTGCAACGTCAGAAATGGTTTGTTAGCCGGGTACAAAACGCTCCTTATTTGCAACGTTCAGAACATTGCACCTTCCTGAATGTACCTCGTACTACTCTAAATCAGGCATCCTTATTGGCCTCATTCGCAACCAATAGACTTTAGACTGTCCTGAATGGTAAATGATGCCCTATATAGTGCACGCTTTTGACCAAAGCCCTATTGGCACTGGTCAAAGGGAGTACATGGTGCCCTTTAGGGTAGTGTTCTGTTGATTTAGTTTGCACTGTAATGTGTACGGTTTGTGGTTGGAGAGATTAACCGTTTCACCGCCGACACCTATGCTTAGTCACAGGTACTATCAGGGTCTCAATTCAGGAGATGAATCCGCATTTAAATGAATTGGAAAGATGTCTATTTCAAAAGAAAGATGTGTGCCTTTTTTTGAATGGTCCCTGCCTGTGTAAGGGACACCCCCCCCAATGAGTTTTACATGTGATATTTTTTAACTAATAAGTATGATTTCAAATCACCTGTATTCGCTGAGTTATAATAGATTACAACTCATTCCTGCATCTTGTCACTTCCACATACTCTGCCTCTTGTGATGTTACTGGACCTGTTGGTTTCTCAGCTGTATTATCACAGGCTACTCTTCATCTTATATCTTGCAGAACATATTTCAATTTATGATTTCCTTCTTAATAAAAAATAAAACCAGTTTTTCTGAAATTACACTTTGGATTTGCTCGGTGTGTCTAGTAGCCAGAGTGGCTTGACTGTGGAATCTCAGACTGGCAAACACTTACCTTTTCCCCCTTTTTAGTTTTTTTTATCGAATGCATGCATCATTTGATTGTATCTGTATATCAAGTAAACCTTGTAGAGTGGCCTGTGTAAAATAAAAAATGTGTGTGCCAGAGTGATGGCTCCAGATCTGCCTTGTCCCTGTAGTGTTGGACCCACATCTCTCTGAGTGATCTCAACTCTGCTTCCTCTCACCGCAGCCTGTCCTATTCCCCACTGGAGCGCAGCCCTGTGTGTGTGTTTGCCATCAGATAAGCCCAGCAGAGCCTTATCATCAGCTGTCTAGAGTGCAGCAGCGAGAGGGATGTCCCTGTGTACCACAGGAGGTTGGTGGCACCTTAATTGGGGAGGACTGGCTCATTGGTACTGGCTGGAGCGGAATAGGTGGAATGGTATCAAACACGTGTGTTTTGGATGCCATTCCATTCGCTTCGTTACAGACATTATGAGCCCATCCTCCCCTCAGCAGCCTCCACTGGTGTGTACGGGATGTGTGCGAGCCAAGCTGCAGGTCTTCTATGTGGCTGTTTTCTCCTGTTTGTGTGTTCCTGCCTCTCTCACCGACTCCTCTTCCCTCTCTCCCAGCCGCTCTCTCTTCATTGCTGGTCTGGTGTGTGTAATTGATAGCACCATATTGCTGTGGTGTAGCTGGTTTAATGGGGCTTGACACAGCAAGGGAAAGCTGCATGCAGCCTGGGACAGGACTTAACCCTTTAACCTACCACTTTATACACACACACACACACACGCATGTAGTATACAAATTCACACTTCTTTCATTCTCCTTTATTTTTGTCTTTCTCTCCACGCACACACGATGGTAGTAACATCAATATGTTGTTTTCTTATACTGTTATCAGTAGACAGAAAAATAGCATATTAGGTGTGTGTGATTGAGACACCGAGGCCCCTCTCACTCGCTCTCTCAGACTCGAAGGGAACACCGATAGTTCTTCCAGGCAGCGGTAGCTATTGTCCACTGTTTTGCTCGACTGAGTCTAAGTGTGTCTGACTGAGGTAAATGACTAGGAGTGTTTCCCAACCTCTGTGGGGGTCTCAGCTGTAGTTCCTGCTCCAACCAGAAGGGGCCAGTGTGGTTCCAAGGTCCCAGAACACAACACAACCCAGTGGGTAGTTCACTTGGCTTCCCTCAGGCATCCACCCTGGCATTCAATATGTGTTTATTTTATGTGTGGATTTCTCTGGCATACTGTATGAGACTATCAATAGATAGGGAGTGTTATCCCACCCTTCCGCGCACGCACGCACACACACACACACACACACACACGTGCACGCACCATTAATCAGTTGAAGCAATAAAATGACGCCATTGTGTACGGAAAAGTAGACTTGATTATTAAAGAATGAACAAGTCAACTATAGGATCATAAATGTCTGCTGTGCCCAGGTGACAAGAGACCAAGGAGAGGCCCTATTTTAAGATCCGATCTCACACCGTTCCTGTTTTACCTATCACCTATTTTATTTTCCCTCTCGCTCTCTCTCTCTGTGTGGGGTGTGGGGTGTGTGGGGTGTGTTGGAAAGATTTTCTTTGCCTTTTCATTCTCTCTCTTTCTCTGCTATTCTTCCCTCCTTCACTGTGCTGTTCATTCTTTGTCCACATCTTCTCTGTAGATTTATTGCCCATCTCTCTCTTGCTGTCTGCTCTCCCTCCCTCCTCCCTCTCTCTCTATCGCCCTCCTTGCCAGGCACGCAGTAGATTGGCTGTTTGCTGCACGCGCCCAGTGGAGCTCTTATCGGAGAGTGAGTGCTGATTGTTGCGTTGTCTGTCATTGTGACTGGCAGTTCAGGCTCGCACACTGAAATGGCTGATTTGGTCAATGTTTGTCTGCAGGACCTTATCTCCAAACCTTATATTAACTGTCTTGACAGTGTATGCAGGCAGTCTCTCTCCATCTCTTTACCCCCTCTCCCCCTCTATCTTAATTTTCACTCTTTTTCTCTCTCTCTCCTCCCCTCTCTGGCCCCACTCTCATCCAAACCCACCACCCATCCCTCATCCTCCTCTCTCTGTCGTTTGTCTCGACCTTCGGAACCTGCTCGAGACTCGCACACAGTGTTATTGTCACAGTTGTTTCTCTCTCTCTCGAACTTCTTGTTTTATCTAAACCATGAGGCATACATTATCTTGAAATAATGCTCTATAGAGAAACTCTTATGTATTTAGACTTATTGATAACTATCAGTGATTGATTTTGATTTCACTCACAGCAATATGGTTAATATGATAGGGAAGAGTAAACAAATGCTAATCTGACAATCTTGTTGCTAATGTGTTCTGTTCACTGCTAGGGAGTGACCAGTATAGCCAATGTATAAGCCAGAGGGTTTGGTGAACAATGTTTTGGTGTTGAGTAACTTCACCTTAGATTTGTGTTAGGACTACCAGAGCTAATGCCTGGGAATCAGTTCAGTGGGCTAAGGTACTATTGAGTCTCGAATGACCCTTGTGTGGTTTTGGGGTTACACACCTCTACCCATACTCAAACTCTGTCTCCTCACCAGTGACATTGGAGCTCATTTGCAGCTTTCGATCGGAGAGCATCGATAAACGTGCACTGGCGGGGTAAACACGCAGTCTTAAGCAGTATTTATTTATTCTCTTTATTAGCAGGAAGCTGTTGGTTCCGTCTGCTGTCTGCAGCTGTGGTGTACACAGAGTTCACACTCACTGAGACCCCTGCCGTGTGGCGGGCTGTCAGGTTGCAAACATACACACAAGCATGTGTTTTTCCATTAATGTGGCACCTAGCTGCTTGCCTCGTTTGGATTTAGAATTTGCTTGAATGTCACGTAAAGAAGGTGTCTGTCACCGTCTGACTTTATCCACCTTATATACTGTTTTCCGTGGATTACTGTTTGTGGAAGGTAGGATAGCGAGTAGAATTTGACTTTCCAATTCAAATACATTTCAAAGGGTGTGAGTGCATACGAGTGTGCATGTTCAATTACCTGAGTGATATTTTATAAATTCACCTTTTGTGGGATTTAATTACATTATGTGTAACAAACTTTCAGTTGTGGTGCAGTAGAGGGTAAACTTTATGAGCTTGTGAAGCCTTTACATTCCTTTGTTTCATAGTTCATTTCAATAATCCACTTCTTTATGGAGAACAAATGAACCAGCACTAAAGGAAAATACAGATTTTTAAAGACGACGTGTACTATTTAGATACGAATGCTGTGTGTGCGTAGATGACGCAAGACAGCGGTCTGTCAGGATCGTATCCTCTTGAGAAATGCAGTGTATGTCCCTGTCCTGAGCTCCTGTGTCTGTGTGTTACAGTACATACAGAGGGTTATGTTTTGTCAGCATGTTCAATGTGTGTTGGCTCTGTGCACAAACACGGGGAAGCTCTGCTCACCCATTGTCTGGACTCATGTCCCTACACACACACACACACACACTGCTTGCTGGAGATATGCCAACAGAGCTCCACATTGTGCCCACTCAATAGAACAGACACACACAGGCCTGCCTACCTGACGGTCTAACCACACTGATCTACCAGAGATGCATGCAGGAACCCACTAGTTAGAATCGCTGCTTTGGAAATCAATATACAGTACATGGGTCATTTGATTATTTTATAAAAGGTACAGGGCCTTCGGAAAGTATTCAGAAAGATGTAGGCGTCCTTCGTAACTCCGTTGCCGGAGAGGAAGGAAACTTCTCAGAGATTTCACCATGAGGCCAATAGTGATTTTAAACCAGTTAGAGTTAAATGACTGTGAAAGAAAGCTGAGGATGGATCAACAACATTGTAAGTTACTCCACGATACTAACCTAAATGAAGGAAGCCTGTACAGAATGCAAATATTCCAGAACATGCCTCCTGTTTGCAATAAGGCACTAAAGTAATACTGCAAAAAATGTGGCAAAGAAATGAACTCTGTGTCCTGAATACAAAACTTTGTGTTTGAGGAAAATCCAACATAACATCACTGAGTACCACTCTTGTTCAAGTTTGGTGTTCAATGTTCAAGTTTGGTGGTGGCTGCAATATGGGTATGCTTATCATCAGTAAGGTTTCCCAGAGGAAACCCTGTTTCAGTCTGGTTTCCAAACTCTGGGAGATAAATCCACCTTTTAGCAGGACAATAACCTAAAACACAAGGCCAAATATACACTGGAGTTACTTACCAAGATGACATGTATGTTCCTAAGTGGCCTAGTTACAGTTTTGACTTGAATCAGTTTGAAAATATATGGAAAGACTAGAAAATGGCTTTCTAGCAATGGTCAACAACCAACTTGACAGAGCTTGAAGAATTTCAAAAATAATGGGCAAATATTGTTACAATCCAGGTTTGCAAAGTTCTGAAATACTCACAGCTGTAATTGCTGCCAAAGGTGGTTCTAACATGTGTTGACTCAGGGGATTGAATACTACAATTTGAATCTCACTTTGTAACACAGAATGTGGGAAAAATCAAGGTGGGCGATTTACTTCTTGAAGACACTGTGGGTAAGAACAAGACAATGTTTTTAGCTTTTCACCTAACAACTAAATACTTGAAGACAAACAGTAGATCAGGTTTCCTCACAAACAAAGAAAAATCAACTGTTAGAGATCCGGGTAGAGGTCCAACCCTCGGGGCCCCCTACAGTATCAGGCCTCCTCCCATGGTACATCACTCTGGGGCAAAATCCTAACTTCCAGTTTCGCTTAGTCATGCGTTTATCAATAGGTGGTACTGTAGTATTTGAATACCTGCGTCTGAAATGGCACACTATTCCCTATTATGGGCCATTCTACAGAAGTGCTGTAAATTGGGGTTTGGAATAAAATTCACATTTTGTATCCTGTTTTTCCCCCCCCAATCTTTCAGCACACGTCTTCCTACGTATGTCATACATCAAGTGCTTTTGTTTCTAAGCAGTAAAACAGATGGGTATAACAAAATATCTGTAAATATTGGCTATTACTTCCGGCGCCGACAGAGATGGCCGCCTCGCTTCGCGTTCCTAGGAAACTATGCAGTTTTTTGTTTTTTTACGTGTTATTTCTTACACTAGTACCCCAGGTCATCTTAGGTTTAATTACATACAGTCGAGAAGAACTACTGAATATAAGATCAGCGTCAACTCACCATCAGTACGACCAAGAATATGTTTTTCGCGATGCGGATCCTGTGTTCTGCCTTACAACCAGTGTAACGGAGTGGATTATATGCAGCGACCCAAAAAAACGACTCAGAAAAAGAGGGAAACGAAGCGGTCTTCTGGTCAGACTCCGGAGACGGGCACATCGTGCACCACTCCCTAGCATTCTTCTCGCCAATGTCCAGTCTCTTGACAACAAGGTTGATGAAATCTGAGCAAGGGTAGCATTCCAGAGGGACATCAGAGACTGCAACGTTCTCTGCTTCACGGAAACATGGCTAACCGGAGAGACGCAATCCGAAGCGGTGCAGCAAGCGGGTTTCTCCACGCATCGCGCGGACAGAAACGAACATCTTTCTGGTAAGAAGAGGGGCGGGGGCGTATGCCTTATGACTAACGTGACATGGTGTGATGACAGAAACATACAGGAACTCAAATCCTTCTGTTCACCTGATTTAGAATTCCTCACAATCAAATGTAGACCGCATTATCTACGAAGAGAATTCTCTTCGATTATAATCACAGCCGTATATATCCCCCCCCCCAAGCAGACACATCGATGGCTCTGAACGAACTTTATTTAACTCTCTGCAAACTGGAAACGATTTATCCGGAGGCTGCATTCATTGTAGCTGGGGATTTTAACAAGGCTAATCTGAAAACAAGACTCCTAAATTTTATCAGCATATCGATTGCGCAACCAGGGGTGGAAAGACCCTGGATCATTGTTACTCTAACTTCCGCGACGCATATAAGGCCCTGCCCCGCCCCCCTTTCGGAAAAGCTGACCACGACTCCATTTTGTTGATCCCTGCCTACAGACAGAAACTAAAACAAGAAGCTACCACGCTGAGGTCTGTCCAACGCTGGTCCGACCAAGCTGACTCCACACTCCAAGACTGCTTCCATCACGTGGACTGGGAGATGTTTCGTATTGCGTCAGACAACAACATTGACGAATACGCTGATTCGGTGTGCGAGTTCATTAGAACGTGCGTTGAAGATGTCGTTCCCATAGCAACGATTAAAACATTCCCTAACCAGAAACCTTGGATTGATGGCAGCATTCGTGTGAAACTGAAGGCACGAACCACTGCTTTTAATCAGGGCAAGGTGTCTGGTAACATGACTGAATACAAACAGTGCAGCTATTCCCTCCGCAAGGCTATCAAACAAGCTAAGCGCCAGTACAGAGACAAAGTAGAATCTCAATTCAACGGCTCAGACACAAGAGGCATGTGGCAGGGTCTACAGTCAATCACGGACTACAGGAAGAAACCCAGCCCAGTCACGGACCAGGATGTCTTGCTCCCAGGCAGACTAAATAACTTTTTTGCCCGCTTTGAGGACAATACAGTGCCACTGACACGGCCTGCAACGGAAACATGCGGTCTCTCCTTCACTGCAGCCGAAGTGAGTAAGACATTTAAACGTGTTAACCCTCGCAAGGCTGCAGGCCCAGACGGCATCCCCAGCCGCGCCCTCAGAGCATGCGCAGACCAGCTGGCCGGTGTGTTTACGGACATATTCAATCAATCCCTATACCAGTCTGCTGTTCCCACATGCTTCAAGAGGGCCACCATTGTTCCTGTTCCCAAGAAAGCTAAGGTAACTGAGCTAAACGACTACCGCCCGTAGCACTCACATCCGTCATCATGAAGTGCTTTGAGAGACTAGTCAAGGACCATATCACCTCCACCCTACCTGACACCCTAGACCCACTCCAATTTGCTTACCGCCCAAATAGGTCCACAGACGATGCAATCTCAACCACACTGCACACTGCCCTAACCCATCTGGACAAGAGAAATACCTATGTGAGAATGCTGTTCATCGACTACAGCTCGGCATTCAACACCATAGTACCCTCCAAGCTCGTCATCAAGCTCGAGACCCTGGGTCTCGACCCCGCCCTGTGCAACTGGGTACTGGACTTCCTGACGGGCCGCCCCCAGGTGGTGAGGGTAGGCAACAACATCTCTTCCCCGCTGATCCTCAACACTGGGGCCCCACAAGGGTGCGCTCTGAGCCCTCTCCTGTACTCCCTGTTCACCCACGACTGCGTGGCCATGCACGCCTCCAACTCAATCATCAAGTTTGCGGACGACACAACAGTGGTAGGCTTGATTACCAACAACGACGAGACGGCCTACAGGGAGGAGGTGAGGGCCCTCTGAGTGTGGTGTCAGGAAAATAACCTCACACTCAACGTCAACAAAACTAAGGAGATGATTGTGGACTTCAGGAAACAGCAGAGGGAACACCCCCATCCACATCGATGGAACAGTAGTGGAGAGGGTAGCAAGTTTTAAGTTCCTCGGCATACACATCACAGACAAACTGAATTGGTCCACTCACACAGACAGCATCGTGAGGAAGGCGCAGCAGCGCCTCTTCAACCTCAGGAGGCTGAAGAAATTCGGCTTGTCACCAAAAGCACTCACAAACTTCTACAGATGCACAATCGAGAGCATCCTGGCGGGCTGTATCACCGCCTGGTATGGCAACTGCACCGCCCTCAACCGTAAGGCTCTCCAGAGGGTAGTGAGGTCTGCACAACGCATCACCAGGGGCAAACTACCTGCCCTCCAGGACACCTACACCACCCGATGCTACAGGAAGGCCATAAAGATCATCAAGGACATCAACCACCCGAGCCACTGCCTGTTCACCCCGCTGTCATCCAGAAGGCGAGGTCAGTACAGGTGCATCAAAGCTGGGACCGAGAGACTGAAAAACAGCTTCTATCTCAAGGCCATCAGACTGTTAAACAGCCACCACTAACATTGAGTGGCTACTGCCAACACACTGTCAATGACACTGACTCTACTCCAGCCACTTTAATAATGGGAATTGATGGGAAATGATGTAAATATATCACTAGCCACTTTAAACAATGCTACCTTATATAATGTTACTTACCCTACATTATTCATCTCATATGCATACGTAGATACTGTACTCTATATCATCGACTGCATCCTTATGTAATACATGTATCACTAGCCACTTTAACTATGCCACTTGGTTTACATACTCATCTCATATGTATATACTGTACTCGATATCATCTACTGTATCTTGCCTATGATGCTCTGTACCATCACTCATTCATATATCCTTATGTACATATTCCTTATCCCCTTACACTGTGTATAAGACAGTAGTTTTTTTTGAATTGTTAGTTAGATTACTTGTTCGTTATTACTGCATTGTCGGAACTAGAAGCACAAGCATTTCGCTACACTCGCATTAACATCTGCTAACCATGTGTATGTGACAAATAAAATTTGATTTGATTTTAAATAGTGTCATTCTGTACTGTTGCCTCATATGAATTTAAAAATCTTAAATCCAAAATGCTGGAGTATAGAGCCAAATTAACAAATGTCTCACTGTCCATATACAATGCATAGGGAGTATAGTGCACTACTTTGGATCAGATCCTATGGGGTTCTGGACAAAGGTAGTGTACTATATACTGCAGGGGTGCCATTTCAGATACAGCCCCAGGCCTCAAGCATCTAATACAGGTTCTACACTCTGTGTGGATACTGAACAGCAAACAGACTAAAATACTGCACATTCCTGCTGACTGACTTATTGTCACATCTAATTGTTATCGAAAACTGTGGACCCATTTCTCTATCCGCGTTTCCATTTGGTAGGCTTATTCCATGCCAAGGGGGATCTGGGAGGAGGTTGATAGGTAAACAGCCTGACGGGATGGGATCTCTACCAGGAACTGTTTGTTTATATTCTCCTATGTTAGAGGAGAAGACTCACCTGATCGACTGTTTTATCTTTAAATCTTTTCTTGTATTTAGAAATGTTGAGCACAGTGGCGGTCTGTGCCGTTTGAAGATGAGGGAGGACGATTGTTTTTTGTTGTGGTCATGGCCTTATTTCTATTACAGCATATTAGATGGCTGTCATTCATATTCTGTTCATCCAGCTCAATGTAACATCGATAGGTTTAGGCTACTACATGATACTAACATTTTCCCTATACCCATCATAACGTTGCTACAACCTAGCCTATGAATGGACGTTTACAACGTAGGTGCACAAGGCAACTAGCTGATCTAGGCTGTAATCATTAGTCCAACAATTGCAAACAAAAGTTTCTATAGGACAAACTCCGGTATGTTTTTCACTGTTCCGTTTGCCTTTTATGACACGTTTGTCAATAGAATCGGCAGAATGAACACACCCATGATCACACGCAAACACAGTTCACTTTCATAGCAGCCACATATAAGCATTGTGATCACTTTGCTCATTAATGCTTTCTAGCATCTATGCGCTCTCCTCTCACCATTTCCTTTCGCTTGTGGACTTCAGTGCACAACACATCAGCTGTCTGACCAGGCAAGAACCTTTTCCAAGCCAAACCTTCGTATCATAACCCGCTACACACAGCCTACATCGTTGTCACCATATTAGCTGATGTCATGGTTAACATAGCTACTAGAACTAATGCGTTACTAAACCCTCTACAATCATACAGTACAGTATACAGCAAGCAGTTTAGCAGTTACACCGGCGGGCCCTGATGGCAATAAATGAATAAAACCAAAGCTTACCTTAGAAAAGTTCCAGTGCTGGATAGCCATAGGCAGCTAGCTAACATGGCATCCCTGTGTTTGAGCCAGGTGTTTGAGTAGGCTAAACTAGGTAGCTGCATTCACTAGCTAAGTGAAAGTTAGATCTCTCGCTTCTCCTTAATTGCTTAAACTGTTCAACTATTGTCTATCTTTGAGTCTACTCACCACATTTTTTATGCACTGCAGTGCTAGCTAACTGTAGCTTATGCTTTCAGTACCAGATTTATTTACTTTGAATGGGTGGTCAACATGTCAGTTTATAATGCAAGAGCATTATAGAGACTGGTCCTCCGAAAGTTGTTAGAATTACTGTGTAAGGGGTGATAACCATGAGCCTCCTAGGTTTTGTATTGAAGTCAATGTACCAAGAGGAGGACGGAAGTTAGCTGTCCTCTGGCTACAACACGGTGCTACCTTACAGAGTGCTGTTTGTTTTTAATGTTTCGCAATATTTTTATGAAATTCTCTGAGGATGGTCCTCCCCTTTGTCTGAGCAGTCTCCACTGGTTGAGCAAGTTGAACCAAAACCTGATCTTGTGATTTCTTTCACATTATTGACATTTTGCTCTTTTCATAAGATATTTTGGCCTACATTTTAAAAAATGTCAACATTATAATTGACATGACTGTCAATCTTTGGTTGTCATATGGTTTCATTTTAGGGTTCATGTTAGAGAAAGGTCCAATGCAGCTGTTTTTTCTCTATCAAATTATTTCTGGGTAACAATTAAGTACCTTACTGTGATTTGATTTCAATTAAAATTGTCAATAATAAACAAAAATAGCTTATTAGAAAAGAGCAATTTCTCAAAAAAGAAATTTGCTAGGACTGTCTGGGGGTGGTCCGGGAGGGGAAAACTAGCTGTTATTGGCAGAGAGGTTTTGGAACTATTAACTAACTGGTGATGTCACCAGGCAGGCCAAAACTCCATCCCGCTGAAATTTCAGGCGGTCTTTTCAAACAGCTCGTACATAAAAATGTCATTATCATAATTTTCACAATTTCAGTCTTATTCCAACCTCATAGTATGGAAATATATAAAACACGGGCAAATCATATTTTTGATGGCACTGGGCCTTTATGGCAAGAATAACAAGTCATGTTATTTAGTTTGGGTCAGATATGTGGTCCTAAAGGGCCGGTTCAGAGTTGACCATTAGCGTGCACAACTCTTGACTTTCATGTTAATCATTCATAAATGTCAATGGGAGACGTGACAAATATATGGTAGTGTTCTGTTTTTCCCTTCAACTGTAATAAAAATAACAAGATGCATGCAACATGATGAGCCTGAGTACATATTCAAGACTGGTTTCCAAGATGGCATAGCAGTTCAGACGTCTTTTGTCCTCGTCTTGTCGTGTCCCGTATATATATTTACAACTTTTTTTCACATACCTTTTTTATATATATTTTTTTAATTTTCCATAAACTCATCTTCAAAACACTCTCCTGCAACCCGTCTCACCAATTTATATTTGTAAAAAAAGTATTATTTACCTCAAATCTGTAATCCTCCAAGAAACTAGCCAGAAGCTAATCCAGAAGCTAATCAGAAGCTAGTTAGCTTCTTTGCTGGCTAATCATTAGTATTCAGCTAACCACAGTTTGTGGTCATCAGCTATCCTTTAGCTCGCAAATCTATCTGCAGTGTTGTACGGCGCGGCTCGGAACGGAACGTACCGGACCAATTTTTCTCTCCATGTCCCTGGATTTCAATCGTTAACTCTGGACATTCATACCTGGATCTCACAGCTAGCTAGCTGCTATCCGTGTGACTATCGGCTTTCGTCGATTCCGGAGCAAACATCAATTATTCCGGAGCTAGCCAGCTGAAGAGTTCCATCAATCACTCCTGGGCTACAATCCCCTATCCGGACCCGTTTTACTGCCTACGTGGAGCCCCACCGGGCCTTCACAACTGGACTGCCGACGTTATCTACCCGAAGGAGTTATCCGGCTGGCTCCTCCGTCGCGACGTTACCTGAACGCCCATCTGCGGCCCACTAACCGTTAGCTGTCTTATCGGCTGCTATCTGAATAGACAATCGGACAATTATTATTATTTTTTTCTTGGGCCTCTATATCTATTGATTTTTGGTGTTGTGTGATTTGGATTAATCCCCTCTACAACACGGAACCCCACTAATCTAGTGACGGAACGCAAGAGGTGGCTAACAGACCTCCATCCTATGCTAGCTTGCTACCGATGGCCTGGCTAGCTGTCTAAATTGCCGTGACCCCCAACCAACCTCTCTACTCACTGGACCCTTTTGATCACTCGACTAAGCATGCCTCTCCTTAATGTCAATATGCCTCGTCCACTGCTGTTCTGGTTAGTGTTTTTATTGGCTTATTTCACTGTAGAGCCTCTAGTCCTGCTCACTGTACTATCCAACCTATTAGTTCCACCACCCACACATGCAATGACATCTCCTGGTTTCAATGATGTTTCTAAAGACAATATCTCTCTCTTCATCACTCAATACCTAGGTTTACCTCCACTGTATTCACATCCTACCATACCTTTGTCTGTACATTATACCTTGATGCTATTTTATCGCCCCCAGAAACCTCCCTTTACTCTTTGTTCCAGACGTTCTAGACGACCAATTCTTATTGCTTTTAGCCGTACCCTTAATTTACTCCTCCTCTGGCGATGTAGAGGTGAATCCAGGCTCTGCAGTGCCTAGCTCCACTCCTATTCCCCAGGCGCTCTCTTTTGACGACTTCTGTAACCGTAATAGCCTTGGTTTCATGCATGTTAACATTAGAAGCCTCCTCCCTAAGTTTGTTCTATTCACTGCTTTAGCACACTCTGCCAACCCGGATGTTCTAGCTGTGTCTGATTCCTGGTTTAGGAAGACCACCAAAAATTCAGAAATTTTAATCGCAAACTACAACATTCTCAGACAAGATAGAACTGCCAAAGGGGGCGGTGTTGCTATCTACTGCAAAGATAGCCTGCAGAGTTCTGTCCTACTATCCAGGTCTGTACCCAAACAATTTGAACTTCTACTTTTAAAAATCCACCTCTCTAAAAACAAGTCTCTCACCATTGCCGCCTGCTCAAATCAAATCAAATCAAATGCTATAGACCACCCTCTGCCCCCAGCTGTGCTCTGGACACCATATGTGAACTGATTGCCCCCCATCTATCTTCAGAGCTCGTGCTTCTAGGCGACCTAAACTGGAACATGCTTAACACCCCAGCCATCCTACAATCTAAACTTGATGCCCTCAGGTACCTCCCCAAAGCCTTAAATACGGGCACCCTCATAGATATCATCCTAACCAACTTGCCCTCTAAATACACCTCTGCTGTCTTCAACCAAGATCTCAGCGATCACTGCCTCATTGCCTGCATCCGTAATGGGTCAGCGGTCAAACGACCTCCACTCATCACTGTCAAACGCTCCCTGAAACACTTCAGCGAGCAGGCCTTTCTAATCGACCTGGCCGGGGTATCCTGGAAGGATATTGATCTCATCCCGTCAGTAGAGGATGCCTGGATATTTTTTTTAAATGCCTTCCTAACCATCTTAAACAAACATGCCCCATTCAAGAAATTTAGAACCAGGAACAGATATAGCCCTTGGTTCTACCCAGACCTGACTGCCCTTAACCAACACAAAAACATCCTATGGCGTTCTGCATTAGCATCGAACAGCCCCCGTGATATGCAGCTGTTCAGGGAAGCTAAAAACCATTATACACAGGCAGTTAGCTTTTCTAAGGCAAGCAAAAGGGCAAGCAGAAATTTGCTTCCTGCAACACTAACTCAAAAAAGTTCTGGGACACTGTAAAGTCCATGGAGAATAAGAACACCTCCTCCCAGCTGCCCACTGCACTGAAGATAGGAAACACTGTCACCACTGATAAATCCACCATAATTGAGAATTTCAATAAGCATTTTTCTACGGCTGGCCATGCTTTCCACCTGGCTACTCCTACCCCGGTCAACAGCACTGCACCCCCCACAGCAACTCACCCAAGCCTTCCACATTTCTCCTTCTCCCAAATCCGTTCAGCTAATGTTCTGAAAGAGCTGCAAAATCTGGAGCCCTACAAATCAGCCGGGCTAGACAATCTGGACCCTTTCTTTCTAAAATTATCTGCCGAAATTGTTGCCACCCCTATTACTAGCCTGTTCAACCTCTCTTTCGTGTCGTCTGAGATTCCCAAAGATTGGAAAGCAGCTGCGGTCATCCCCCTCTTCAAAGGGGGGGACACTCTTGACCCAAACTGCTACAGACCTATATCCTACCATGCCTTTCTAAGGTCTTCGAAAGCCAAGTCAACAAACAGATTACCGACCATTTCGAATCTCACCATACCTTCTCTGCTATGCAATCTGGTTTCAGAGCTGGTCATGGGTGCACCTCAGCCTCGCTCAAGGTCCTAAATGATATCTTAACCGCCATCGATAAGAAACATTACTGTGCAGCCGTATTCATTGATCTGGCCAAGGCTTTCGACTCTGTCAATCACCACATCCTCATCGGCAGACTCGACAGCCTTGGTTTCTCAAATGATTGCCTCGCCTGGTTCACCAACTACTTCTCTGATAGAGTTCAGTGTGTCAAATCGGAGGGTCTGCTGTCCGGACCTCTGGCAGTCTCTATGGGGGTCCACAGGGTTCAATTCTTGGACCGACTCTCTTCTCTGTATACATCAATGGGGTCGCTCTTGATGCTGGTGAGTCTCTGATCCACCTCTACGCAGACGACACCATTCTGTATACTTCTGGCCCTTCTTTGGACACTGTGTTAACAACCCTCCAGGCAAGCTTCAATGCCATGCAACTCTCCTTCCGTGGCCTCCAATTGCTCTTAAATACAAGTAAAACTAAATGCATGCTCTTCAACCGATCGCTGCCTGTCCAACATCACTACTCTGGACGGCTCTGACTTAGAATACGTGGACAACTACAAATACTTAGGTGTCTGGTTAGACTGTAAACTCTCCTTCCAGACCCATATCAAACATCTCCAATCCAAAGTTAAATCTAGAATTGGCTTCCTATTTCGCAACAAAGCATCCTTCACTCATGCTGCCAACCATACCCTTGTAAAACTGACCATCCTACCAATCCTCGACTTTGGCGATGTCATTTACAAAATAGCCTCCAATACCCTACTCAACAAATTGGATGCAGTATATCACAGTGCAATCTGTTTTGTCACCAAAGCCCCATATACTACCCACCATTGCAACCTGTACGCTCTCGTTGGCTGGCCCTCGCTTCATACTCGTCGCCAAACCCACTGGCTCCATGTCATCTACAAGACCCTGCTAGGTAAAGTCCCCCCTTATCTCAGCTCGCTGGTCACCATAGCATCTCCCACCTGTAGCACACACTCCAGCAGGTATATCTCTCTAGTCACCCCCAAAACCAATTCTTTCTTTGGCCGCCAGTTCTCTGCTGCCAGTGACTGGAACGAACTACAAAAATCTCTGAAACTGGAAACACTTATCTCCCTCACTAGCTTTAAGCACCAACTGTCAGAGCAGCTCACAGATTACTGCACCTGTACATAGCCCACCTATAATTTAGCCCAAACAACTACCTCTTTCCCTACTGTATTTAATTTATTTATTTATTTTGCTCCTTTGCACCCCATTATTTTTATTTCTACTTTGCACATTCTTCCATTGCAAAATCTACCATTCCAGTGTTTTATTTGCTATATTGTATTTACTTTGCTACCATGGCCTTTTTTTGCCTTTACCTCCCTTATCTCATCTCATTTGCTCACATCGTATATAGACTTGTTTAAACTGTATTATTGACAGTATGTTTGTTTTTTCTCCATGTTGTATGTGTCGAACCGCTTTGCTTTATCTTGGCCAGGTCGCAATTGTAAATGAGAACTTGTTCTCAACTTGCCTACCTGGTTAAATAAAGGTTAAATAATTTTTTTAATAAAAAAATATTTGTATAGGTAAGTACACACAGCGAGCGTGAGGTGTGTGTGTGTGTAAGGGTTGTGGCAGTTGACTGCGGGAGGATGAAACCCCACTATATAAAGTAGAAGACATCCAACTTGGTCTCCGGAAAGGTTCAGAAACGCCATCCTAGTCAGCTATCAACCGAAACCTCCATCCTCAAACTCTTGAGGTAAGTTTGTCTTTTAATTGAACCATAGTCTACTCCACCTGATATGTGGCAGTTGCCTGAATCTGAAATCTGAATATTCACTGTCTTATTGATAATGAATGAAAATTGTGTTTTCTATGTGCTGTAGTAAAGAATGACGACCTTGAGTGTGATACTGCTGTTCACCCTGCTGGGTGTCCTGTTAGCAAGTCCGTTCATTGACCGCCTGCAGCAAAGTACGTCTAGTGTGTGTGTTTCTGCTACTTCTATCTATCTACAGTGCTTTCGGAAAGTATTCAGACCCTTTGTCATTTTCCACATTTTGGTACATGACAGCCTTATTCTAAAATGAATTAAATAGTAGTTTTCCTTCAAATCTCCTCATAAATCTTTCAGCCTCAAGTCTTCTTGGGTTTTAAGCTACAAGTTTGGCACACCTGTATTTGGGGAGTTTCTCCAGTTCTGCAGATCCTCTCAAGCTCTGTCAGGTTGGATGGGGAGTGTCGCTGCGTAGCTATTTTCAGGTCTCTCCTGAGATGTTCGATCGGTTTCAAGTCTGGGCTCTGGCTTGGCCACTTGAGGACAATCAGAGATTTGTCCCGAAGCCATTCCTGCGTTGTCTTGGCTGTGCGCTTAGGGTTGTTGTCCTGTTAGGTGAACTTTCACCCCAGTCTGACGTCCTAAACCTGTTCCAGAGCGCTTTCATCAAAGATCCTCTGTACTTTGCTCCGTTCGTCTTTCCCTCGATCCTCACTAGTCTCCCAGTTCCTGCCGCTGAAAAACATCCACACAGCATGATACTGCCATCATCATACTTCACCGTTGGGATGATGCCAGGTTTGATCCAGACGTGACACTTGGCATTCAGGCCAAAGAGTCTGGAAGGTTCTCCCATTTTATTTTTAAATGTTTTTTTTAAACCTTTGTTTTACTAGGCAAGTCAGGAACAAATTCTTATTTACCATGACAGCCTACCCTGGCCAAACCCTAAACCATACGACCTTCCCAATCATAGCCGGTTGTGATACAGCCTGGAATTGAACAAGGGTCTGTAGTGACGCCTCTAGCACTGAGATGCAGTTCCTTAGACCGCTGCGCCACCTGGGAACACTGGAGCTCTGTCAGAGTGACCAACAGGTTCTTGGTCACCTCCCTCACCAAAGCCCTTCTCCCCTGATTGCTCAGTTTGGTCTGACGTCCAGCTCTAGGAAGAGTCTTGGTGGTTCCAAACTTTTGGTTCCAAACTGTGTTCTTGGGGACCTTCAATGCTGCACACATTTTTTTGGTACCCTTACTCCCAGATTTGTTCCTTGACACAATCCTGTCTTGGAGCTCTATGGACAATTCTGACCTCATGGCTTGGTTTTTGCTCTGACATGCACTGTCAACTGTGGGACCATATATAGACAGGTGTGAGCCTTTCCAAATCATGTCCAATCAATTGAATTTACCACCGGTGGACTTGTAGAAACATTATAAGGATGATCAATGGAAAGAAGATGCACTTGAGCTCAATTTCGAGTCTCAAAGCAAAGGGTCTGAATACTTATGTAAATAAGGTATTACTCTTTTATTATTTGTCATTTGTATTGTGTGTAGATTGATGAGGGAAAAAACTAGGCTTGTAACGTAACAAAATGTGGAAAAAGTCAAGGGGTCTGAATAATTTCCAAATGCACTGCATCTTATCTGTCTGTTAAATATATATCTTTATATGTGTTGCCAGATGCTAAACAACAGGAGGCTGAAGAGAAGACCAAGGACCAGCCTCTTCAAATGATGTATAGAATGTTTTGTGGCTTGAGTTGTTTGCCTCATTATCAAAAAGTAAGAAGAAACGGCCATTGCTATTGTGAAAAGAAAACGCATCATGTAAAGGAAGGTGTCTTCTCATAAGGGAGGAGCTATTGCAAGTCCTATTTTACTTCTGGTTTGAGCTGTGCATGAGTGCTTGCGTGGTGTGTACAAAACAATCATGGACTAATACATTTACAAGGCTAACAATGTAAAAACATAATAAATATACAAGGCCAACAATAAACCCAGATAATGAGAAAACAATTGGGGAAAAGGAAAAACAAGAATCAGTCTTACAACTCACAAAACAAGCAACAATCTAAACATGGGCTGAAATATGTCCTTAATTTATACACCGGGTGGGTCTAATGCTGATTGGTGTGTCTTCCACAAGTTGCCACCGGCTAAATCTATGACGTTAAAATGCCTATTTACTCTGTTCCATCTGACTGCGCAATCCAGTCTCATCAGCCCAGCCAGGTAGTTTATAAACGTGATCTCCACTATAAAAAGCATCTCGACGTTATCTCACATTTCTTTTTAGACTAACATTTAGTTTTCAACTGCGGAGATTTGTATAAACCTTAGTCTGTCTCGCAGACTTTTGCAACATTGTTTCAATATTCAATTTCGTCTCCAGCTGTCCCATAGTAGTGAACGTATCGGGGGAGGAGACAGACAGCATTTCTCAGCCAATCGAAATCATGAATCAGCTAGCATTTTTATGGAGATATATATATATATATACACGCCAATTGAAAAAAAACATACCACGAAACAAAGTGCAGCTAGTTTGCAGCCTTTCCAGCTTCAGTTTGAAGTAATTGTGTTAGCTGTGTTGTTGGCTAGCTCCTCTGAACTACAGTGTCCTGACGAATGAGCACATGTTCTATGCCAGGCGGAATCTCGCCTCATTATCCCATTGTTATGGATGTATCCAAATTAATGTCACTAGAAAACCGCTTAAAGGCAAATGCAGCTACTTTGCTGTTAATCTTGCTGCACTTTTTGACGTGGCTGTAAGGTAGCCATAGTTGGGTAGCTTGCAAGCAAGGGATAAGAACGTTGCCAGCCAGTATGGCAATGGAACATTTAATTAAAATATGTCAATCATTATTTGAATATGTTGGTAACCCGTTGTATAAAAGTGATAATACCCTTGAAGCCAGTGTTTGGAGGATATATTGGCACGGTTTGCCGCCCCACGACTTCATCTCAGGCCTAACGACACCCGTGCCAATATATCCGCCAAGCACCGGCTTCGAGGGTATTATCACTTAAGTATATCCTTCATATTATTATTATATCCTCACTGTGTGTGTGTGGGTAGACTTTGAAGATGCAGACATTGAGGATCCTCTCCCATCACCTGATGGAATGGAGCACACTTCACCTTTCATCACCAACACATACGTGACCATAACGCTATCCACATGTATTTAGACCTATAAAGTAGATAATAGTAGTAGTAGTGGTGGTGGTGGTAGTAGTAGTAGGTGTGGTGGTGTGTATTTATCTGGTTTTTTAAAATCAGATTTTACTGCTTGCATCAGGTACTTCATGTGGAAAAGTGTTCCATGTTGTCGTGGCTCTTTGTAGTACTGTATGTAGTAGTGATGGTGGTGGTAGTAGTAGTAGCAGCATCATTTCTTTGTCCTGCTGTATGAGTGATCATTTTTCTTTGTGTAATTTACTTTTTGAACTTGCTGTAGTGATGTCATGTTTATAATTGTTATTTTCTTATATTTTGGGTGTCCTTGGGTATCTTGAAAGCGAATTCTAACTTTGGAACAATGGTGATTACGACAATGATGATTATTACGATGATGTAATGCTGCATGGCTTTATCTGTTGTATTGTGATCCTACAGTAAACCAGCAGAATACATTAAAAGGCCTGATTCTTGACTAGTACAGGCTTCAGCTCTGTTTCCTTATCTGATTTCACCACATATCTATGTTCTGTCTTCTCGTTTTGTCTCTCTGCCTTAAACTTTACTCTACATCCATGCCCCTCTTTCTCTCTCCATCGCTCCTCTCTCACCCCTTTTTTTTACTCCCTCCTACCCCACACCTTCCCCCTCTTTGCCTCTGTCTTTCACCCCTGCTCTCTTCCCTCCCCCTCACTTTCTCTCCCCTTTCTGTCCCACTCGCGTTCTCTTTCTCTGGCTCTCTCTTGCCCTCCCTCCCTCTCCCTCTCTTTTCCCGCGGTAGTCTGGTGATTGACACTTACAGATTGCCCTGCGGTGGAAGCTGTGTGTGTGTGTGTGTCTGTGTGTGTATGACCCCCTCTCTCTCATCTCCAGCCGACACCGTTTTGTCATCTAATTACTGTGAATCCCTGGCCTGCTCCCCAGCGCTGCATTTATAATGGGTCTGCCAGCCTGCCTGGCTCCCCCAGCACGCACCACGCGCACACACACAGACTCACACACGGTCCATGCCTATGTGCTGCCCTTGTGAACCCCATGCTGTACTGTGTGTCCAGAGCTCCCAGTGGAGGGAGGATGGACGACTAGGATGGGACAGGCTGCACACGTACTGTAGGAACTGAACATGATCAGAGGGAAACGGTAACACCACAAACCCCTCAAATGTTTACTCTCTCTCTCCCCTTACTCTTAATCTGTCTGTCTGTGTGCAGACTCCACAGCTCAGCTGCCCTCAGTCAGACTGAGCTCCCCTGCAGCTCAACATCTCACAGCTAGAACTCAGCAGAGCATAGCAGACCATGACGGGGGGGAGGGAGAAATAAAGAAATAAATAAAAATAGGAGGGTGGAAGGGAGAGGGAGGGAGAAATAAACTAAAAAATACATAGGTGGGAGAGAGGGGTTGGGAACTGGGAAGGAGGGAACAGAGCATGACAGACTAGAGCTTTGGCCCAAGGTACGATTGTGAACATATTGCCTGTTAAAGCAGGCTTTTCAGTGATCAATGACAGCACACCATGATTACGGTTAGTTGAGAGTGGGTGACATATGTCACAGCAGCACCTTTATTTATATATATATATATATATATATATATATACACACACAGAAGAAAGGAGTGCCCTGCCCCTCAGCCCTTTGCTAGCCCCAGATCATGGCTGGACTTACTATGGGCTCATTATCATGTCAGCAGTTAGGATAAATATTAGTCCCCAGGGAAAGGGTGAGATAGAGAGTGGGAGAGTAAAGAGGGAGAGAGGCTCAGGTACAGGGAGACTGAGGGAGAGGTACAGGGAGACAGGGAAAAACAGAGCATGAGGAGAGGTAACAAAATAATGGATGGAGAGAGAAAAAGAGGGGAGGGGACTGCAGAGGGATGGAGAGAGAAAAGAGGGGAGGGAGGGGGAGTGGCGAAACTAATGGTTCTGGTCAGGAGAGATAGCAGTCAATCAATCATGCTTAAACAAAAGCATTGGGCCCAGGAGGACTCTTAAGAAGTGCTTATTTAATTAAATGTCCCTTTGCTCATATTTATGGGCTATCCCTCCTTCAAATATTCACCTTCCAGCCAGTCCACCGGGGGTTGGGGTGGGGGAGAGGGGAGGTTCAGGGCTGGGCTTTTCGGGCCCTTGAAAAGCGCTACAAAATTACCACATTATTATTATTAATAATATTAGTGTTATATGAAGGAGGGTTGGCTTTAGATAGCCCCAACTTGTGAATCCGAATTCATTGAGTTTGCTTTTAAAATGCGGACGTTGCATTCCGCCACTGAAGGCATACATACAATCTGGAACGCCTAGACGTTCTAGCCGGGTTGTAACATTTGTGAACGTCTCTAAAATATATGTTGAAATCAGATTTTTTTCCTACTTAGTCACTACCCTTATTTGCTCATTTCAGTGTCTGCGGCACATAATAACGAAATTAACAAAATATGCTAAACATGTCTGAGATATGGAAAGCAACAACACGGCTTCATAGGTGGTAAATCTAACACATTCCCACAGGCTGGGCTGCAGTCACATCTGGTGTTCCATCACAGCAACCAGCTCCAGCACGCCACTGTTCTGTGGTTAATTGGCAAACATCTATGGTGTGTTCTCACCTCACACACACTCAAAAGTATGGCCAGCACATACTCTACTGCAGGGCGTATTCAACTCGTACCTTAAGAGTGCGCGGAATGTTTCCAAGAGACCATTACCCTTCATGTCAATTAGAATTGACCCAGAATGTAGTTGCCATGTTCTCACAATATAAGACATTCATGTGAACGCCAATTCATTGTGTTTGCTTTTAAAATGCGGACGTTGCATTCCGTCACACATACAATCTGGAACGCCTAGACGTTCTAGCCGGGTTGTAACATTTGTGAACGTCTCTAAAATATATGTTGAAATCGTTTTTTTTTTACCCTTCTACTTAGTCACTCACTTATTTGCAAAGGGGTACTCACACACAAGGCTTTAAACTTACATATTTGATATAGGCGATTACTTTGTGCATGTTAATTTGTGCAGACATTATTATTCAAACATGTCTTTACTTGGGATTTGAACTCACAGTACTCTGCTCTTCCTGCTACACCACCATGTCAGGTACCAGTGACTTGGTTTACTTATTTCAGCAATTTAAGATATTTCTGTACCATTGTCTAATGTTGGTGGATCACGTTAATGTGTTTAAATGATACTCCTTAATTTTCATGAGTGTACTTTTAACAGAGCTGGGATTTACTTCAAAGTGCATTCGCCCTATTTCTTACAGCCTTACACCTACCAAGTTGTTTCGCATCTACACTCATGCCAAGGGAGGAAGGGTTAGGGTTTATTCTGGACAAGGCCTAACTATGCTGACCCAATAAGCACATGCCACAGAGGTATCCATTATTGGGACAGTGGTTAGGGCGTTTGTGATTCCCTCTAGCGGGTCTTGAACCCAGGCCACTAGCACCAATGACAAACCCCCTAGCCACTGTCCCAATAAGGGCCATCATTTAGACATGCTTATTGGGTCAGTATAGTAAAGGCCCTGTCCTGTCCAGAGGAAACCCTCCTCCCTAGGCACTAGTGTAAATCTGACACAATTGGATAGGTGGAAGGCTGTAAGCAATAAGTTGAATGCACTTTGAAGTAAATCTCAGCTCTAAAAGTACATTCAAGAAAGAAAATGGATTAGTGATTCAGGAGTATCATTAAAACAGGTTTAACATGCCTCAACAACAGACACCTATACCGAAAGCCCTTAAATTGCTGAAATAAGTCGATCAAATCAACGATGACAATAATCAGATGAACCAGTACATGGCGTCGACTGGTGGTGTAGCAGGAAGATGAATGTACAGTGAACCAAGAGGTTGTGAGTTCAAATCTCAGGTGAGGACTGTTGAATAATAATTACTGTGTAAGTGAACATGCACAATGTAATCATGTGTGTCAGGCATGTAAGTAGAAAATGCTGTGTGTTAAAGTATCTCCAACCTTGTCGACAGGCAAAGAGCTAGGGCTTTCATTGGCTGGGCGACAGTAACAAGGCGTGATGTGCAATGGAATTGTTTTTTGGAAGGGCAAACGTTCAATTGGTTCCGACTGATACACATAAGTGTTCGTGCGTAAGTTCTCGTGAAACGTGTCTAGAACATTCATGTCTTATATTCTGAGAACATGGCAACCATGTTCTGTGTGTGGTCGGTGGGACGTTGATGGAATATTTTCCTAACGCTACAGAGAAGTGGACATATGAACATTCTTGCCACGTCCCATGAAATGTTCTTCGACCTTCAATGCCAAAATAGCATGTTTTCAAAAGGTTCTCTGAAGGTTTTTGCTGACATAGATAGAATGTTTCTCTAACTAACGGACAACTGGACACGCAAACATTAGAGGCACATTATTGGGAACATTAAAAAAATGTTCTCTCTCCCTAGAATTGTTAGCTGGGTAGTCACAGATGCTGACACACGTTCACACACACACACACACACAAACACACAACAGGCTGTGGGAAGCGTCGCCACTTAAGAATCCTCTTAGTATCTAATGAGAATGTGATCCCTAATGCTCACCTAATACCTTCACAGAGATTCACTTTAAACAATTACTGAAGGCATGTCTGTAGAACCACCATAGACATGTATATAGAACTACGGTAGACAGCTCTGTGGAACTACTGCAGAATGGTCTGTAGAGCTACAGTAGACAGCTCTGTGGAACTACTGCAGAATGGTCTGTAGAGCTACAGTAGACAGCTCTGTGGAACTACTGCAGAATGGTCTGTAGAGCAGCTCTGTGGAACTAGTAGACAGCTCTGTGGGAACTACTGCAGAATGAATGGAATGGTCTGTAGAGCTCTACAGCTCTGTGGAACTACTGAGAATGGTCAGCTCTGTGGAACTACTGTAGAACGGTCTGTAAATCTACTGTAGACAGCTCTGTAAATCTACTGTAGACAGCTCTGTGGAACTACTGTAGAACGGTCTGTAGATCTACTGTAGACAGCTCTGTAGATCTACTGTAGACAACTCTGTAGATCTACTGTAGACAGCTCTATGGAACTACTGCAGAACGGTCTGTAGATCTACTGTAGACAGCTCTGGAACTACTGCAGAACGGTCTGTAGATGTATTGTAGACGGCTCTGGAACTACTGCAGAACGGTCTGTAGATCTACTGTAGACAGCTCTGTGGAACTACTGCAGAACAGTCTGTAGATCTACTGTAGACAGCTCTGTGGAACTACTGCAGAACGGTCTGTAGATCTACTGTAGACAGCTCTGTGGAACTACTGCAGAACGGTCTGTAGATGTATTGTAGACAGCTCTGTGGAACTACTGCAGAACGGTCTGTAGAGCTACTGTAGACAGCTCTGTAGATCTACTGTAGACAGCTCTGTGGAACTACTGTAGAACGGTCTGTAGATCTACTGTAGACAGCTCTGTGGAACTACTGTAAACAGCACTGTGGAACTACTGTAGAACGGTCTGTAGAGCTACTGTAGACAGCTCTGTGGAACTACTGTAAACAGTACTGTGGAACTACTGTAGACAGCTCTGTGGAACTACTGTAAACAGCTCTGTGGAACTACTGTAGACAGCTCTGTAGATCTACTGTAAACAGCACTGTGGAACTACTGTAGAACGGTCTGTAGAGCTACTGTAGACAGCTCTGTGGAACTACTATAGAACGGTCTGTAGAGCTACTGTAGACAGCTCTGTGGAACTACTGTAGAACGGTCTGTAGAGCTACTGTAGACAGCTCTGTAGATCTACTGTAGACAGCTCTGTAGATCTACTGTAAACAGCACTGTGGAACAACTGCAGAACGGTCTGTAGATCTACAGTAGACATCTCTGCTCACTTCCTGTGTATAGTCAAAACGATCCAACTGTAAATTCAGTAATTTTGTATCATTTATACTGCACAGATGTAATCAGAATGTGTTTCTCTTGTATTTCTTGGGTAAGAGTATAATCATGCTCTCTGTGCACTCCAGTACAATTTTGTTTTATACACTGAACAAAATGTTTAAAACGCAACATGCAGCAATTTTAAAGATTTTACAGAGTTACAGTTCATGTAAGGAAATCAGTTAATTGAAATAAATTCATTAGGTGACAATGTATGGATTGCACATGAATGGGAATACAGATATGCATCTGTTGGTCAAAGATATCTTTTTTTTTTAAACGTAGGTGCGTGGATCAGAAAACGTGTCAGTATCTGGTGGGATCACCATCTGCCTCATGCAGCGTGAAACATCTACTTTGCATAGAGTTTATCAGGTTGTTAATTGTGGCAAAGGAGAAATGCTCACTAACAGGAATGTAAAAAATGTGTACAGAGAATTTGAGAGAAATAAGCATTTTTTTTGCTTATGAAACATTTCTGGGGTCTTTTATTTCAGTTCATGAAATATGGGACTTTGTTGCATTTATATTTTTGTTCAGTATACAGTACAAGTCACATTTTGGAGACCTACTCATTCCAAGGTTTTTCTTTATTTGTACTATTTTCTACATTTTAGAAGTAGCCTCTCAACCAGCTTCATGAGGTAGTCACTTGGAATGCATTTCAAAGAAGGTGTACCTTGTTAAAAGTTCATTTGTGGAATTTCCTTCCTTCTGTCTGCGTTTGAGCCAATCAGTTGTGTTGTGACAAGGTAGGGGGGTATACAGAAGATGGCCCTATTTGGTAAAATACCAAGTTCATATTATGGCAAGAACAGCACAAATAAGCAAAGAGAAACGACAGTCCATTATTATTTTAAGAGATGAAGGTCAGTCAATAAGAAATATTTCAAGAACTATAAACGTGTCTTCAAGTGCAGTGGGCAAAAACCATCAAGCGCTATGAAGAAACTGGCTCTCATGAGGACTGCCACAGGACAGGAAGACCCAGAGTTACCTCTGCTACAGAGGATAAGTTCATTAGAGTTACAGCCTCAGAAATTACAGCCCAAATAAATGCTTCACAGAGTTCAAGTAACAGGCACATCTCAACATCAACTGTTCAGAGGAGGCTGAGTGAATCAGGCCTTCATGGTCGAATTGCTGCAAAGAAACCACTACTAAAGGACACCAATAATAAGAAGAGACTTGCTTGGGCCAAGAAACACGAGCAATGGGACCGGTGGAAATCTGTCTTTTGGTCTGAGATTTCTGGTTCCAAACGCTATGTCTTTGTGAGACGACGAGTACTGTAGGTGAAGGGATGATCTCCACATGTGTGGTCAGTGATTTATTTGGAATTCAAGGCACACTTAACCAGCATGGCTACCCCAGCGTTCTGCAGCGACACGCCATCCCGTGCACTTAGTGGGACTATCATTTGTTTTTCAACAGGACAATGACCCAAGACACCTCCAGGCTGTGTGTAAGGGCTATTTGACCAAGAAGGAGAGTGATGGAGTCCTGCATCAGATGATCCATGATTACCTGACCTCACCCCAATTAAAATGGTTTGGGATGAGTTGGACCGCAGAGTGAAGGAAAAGCAGCCAACAAGTGCTCAGCATATGTGGGAACTCCTTCAAGACTGTTGGAAAAGCATTCCAGGTGAAGCTGGTTGAGAGGATGCCAAGAGTGTGCAAAGCTGTCATCAAGGCAAAGGGTGGCTACTTTGAATATATATGCAGTTGAAGTCAGAAGTGTACATACACTTAGGTTGGAGTCATTAAAACTCGTTTTTCAACCTCTCCACAAATTTCTTGTTAACAAACCATAGGTTTGGCAAGTCGGTTAGGACATCTACGTTGTGCATGACAAGTAATTTTTCCAACAATTGTTTACAGATTATTTCACTGTATGAATCAGGATGAACCAGACTTGAGGTCTACAATTTTTTTTCTGAGGTCTTGGCTGATTTATTTTGATTTTCCCATGATGTCAAGCAAAGAGGCACTGAGTTTGAAGGTAGGCCTTGAAATACATCCACAGGTACACCTCCAATTGGAAAAAAATATGTCAATTAGCCTGTCAGAAGATACTAAAGCCATGACATAATTTTCTGGAATTTTCCAATCTGTTTAAAGGCACAGTCAACTTAGTGTATGTAAACTTCTGACCCACTGGAATTGTGATACAGTGAATTATAAGTTAAATAATCTGTCTGTAAACAATTGTTGGAAAAATGACTTGTGTCATGCACAAACTAGATGTTCTAACCGACTTGCCAAAACTATAGTTTGTGAACAAGAAATTTGTGGAGTGGTTGAAAAACGAGTTTTAATGACTCCTAGGTGTATGTAAACTTCCGACTTCAACTGTAGGATAACAGACTCTAAGGTGCAGGGTTGAGTAACCGGGTGGTAGCCGGCTAGTGATGGCCTTGAGATCGAAGCTGTTTTCCAGTCTCTCGGTCCCAGTTTTGTTGCACCTGTACTCAAATCAAATCAAATGTATTTATATAGCCCTTCTTACAACAGCTGATATATCAAAGTGCTGTACAGAAACCCAGCCTAAAAAAACAAACAGCAAGCAATGCAGGTGTAGAAGCACAGTGGCTAGGAAAAACACCCTAGAAAAACCTAGGAAGAAACCTAGAGAGGAACCAGGCTATGAGGGGTGGCCAGTCCTCTTCTGGTTGTGCTGGGTGGAGATTATAACAGAACATGGCCAAGATGTTCAAATGTTCATAAATGACCGGCATGGTCAAATAATAGTAATCACAGTGAACAGGTCAGGGTTCCATAGGCGCAGGCAGAACAGTTGAAACTGGGACAGAAGCACGGCCAGGTGGACTGGAGACAACAAGAGTCATCATGCCAGGTAGTCCTGAGGCATGGTCCTAGGGCTCAGGTCCTCCGAGAGAGAGAAAAAAACCAACCCAGACGAGAAGACCACGTTGGTGACTCAACCCACTCAAGTGACGCTGACCTCGCCTTCTCGATGGTGGCGGGGTGAACAGGCCGTGGCTTGGGTGGTTGATGTCCTTGATGATCTTTTTGGCCTTCCTGTGACATCAGAATGAGCCTGTTTGTTGAAATGTGAAGACAGTTTGCCGCGGACCTGAATGCACTCATGACATTGTATATGCACCAAAATTACAATCTGCTTCTCTGACTTGCCTTCTGAAAGCCTAACACTAAGATTGTATTTTATAATATAGCTAGTAGTCATGTTGGCTATACTGCAAGGTTTCAAATGATGCCCACCTGACCCAGAATGCGATTTATAAGAGACTGTTTTTGGATTGCGTAAACAAGAGTAATTGTGTGATGGGGATGCAGGGCTGTGTTCCAAACAAAATAACTACAAGTGTGCTTGCTGTAGTTCCTCAACGGCACAGCTAGGAGAGCTAAAAAACACCTTCTAGTTGAAGACTCTTTGAGTTATGAAAGTGCATTGCATTTACTTAGGAACTGTGTACACTTTGGAGAAGTGTGTGGCCACTTGTAGACACCAGTTCGACCTCTCACCTCGTCATTTTTTTTTGTCTTACAAGTATGTTGCACCTACCCCAAAAATAAAAACAATATACTAATCATGTTACTGAATGTTTACAGAGTATTTGCCGATTTTGTTATCAACAAATGCGATAAAAAGTACAGGAAATGTAAAATGCACATACAATCAACAGTATGTTTGGATTCAGTCTTGTGTCTGGTGAACTGTTGCATCCTCAACTTTAGTCTATTAATTTTCCCATAGTCTCCAAACCCAATCAGATATTCATGTAGTTAGTGCTGTATATGAACTAGTATACATTAAGTTCTCCCACTTAAAAAGATGAGAGAGGCCTGTAGTAATTTTCATCATAGGTACACTTCAACTATGACAGACAAAATGAGAAAAAAAAATCCAGAAAATCTATGGGGAAAACGTTTGACCTCTGTCATTGCCAACAAAGGGTATATAACAAAGTATTGAGATAAACTTTGGTTATTGACCAAATACTTATTTTCCACCATAATTTACAAATTCATTCATTAAAAATCCTACAATGTGATTTTCTAGATTTTTTTTCTCATTTTGTCTGTCATAGTTGAAGTGTACCTATGATGAAAATTACAGGCCTCTCATCTTTTTAAGTGGGAGAACTTGCACAATTGGTGGCTGACTAAATACTTTTTTGCCCCACTGTATACACAAAAGTATGTGGAAAACCCCTTCAAATTAATGGATTCGGCTATTTCAGCCACACACCTGACAGGTGTATAAAATCACAGACATGCAATCTCCATAGACAAACATTGGCAGTAGAATGGCCCGTACTGAAGAGCTCAGTAACTTTCAACGTGGTACCGTCATAGAATACCACCTTTCCGACAAGTCAGTTCATTAAATTTCTGCCCTGCTAGAGCTGCCCCGGTCAACTGTAAGTGCTGTTATTATGAAGTGGAAACATTTAGGAGCAACAACGGCTCATCTGCAAAGTGGTAGTACAAACAAGCACACAAAACGGGACCGCTGAAGTGCATAACGAAAAATAAAAATTATTTTAAAATATAGAAAAAATAAAAATTGTCTGTCCTCGGTTGCAACACTCACTACCGAGTTCCAAACTGCCTCTGGAAGCAACGTCGGCACAAGAACTGTTCGTCGGTAGCGTCATGAAATGGGTTTCCATTGCCGAACAGCTGCACACAAGCCTAAGATCACCATGCGTAAATGCTAAGCGTCGGCTGGAGTGTTGTAAAGGAGGAATAATGTTGGAGGAGAAATAATGGTCTGGGGCTGTTGTTCGTGGTTCAGGCTAGGCCCCTTAGTTCCAATGAAAGGAAATGTTAACGCTCCAGCATACAATGACATCCTGGACGATTCTATGCTTCCAACTTTGTGGCAACAGTTTGGGGAAGGCCCTTCCTGTTTCAGCATGGCAATGCGAGGTCAGTACAGAAATGGTTTGTTGAGATCAGTTTGGAAGAATTTGACTGGCCTGCATAGAGCCCTGACCTCAACCTCATCGAACACCTTTGGGATGAATTGGAGTTCCAACTGCGAGCCAGGCCTAATCGCCCAACATCAGTGCCTGACCTCACTAATGCTCTTGTGGCTGAATGGAAGCAAGTCCCTGCAGCAATGTTCCATATCCAGTGGAAAGCCTTCCCAGATGAGTGGAGGCTGTTATAGCAGCAAAGGGGGGGACCTACTCCATATTAAAGCCTTCCCAGAAGAGTGGAGGCTGTTATAGCAGCAAAGGGGGGGACCAACTCCATATTAATGCCCATGATTTTGGAAGGAGATGTTCGACGACATACTTTTGGCCATGTCGTGTACATTATACATACAGTGAGCATTAAACATGTGTAGATAGGCCACATGGTAGAACATGGGAACGACTGTCTTTCACACTTCTATCTGTGCAAACCTTTTTTCTTTTACTGTGAGATCCTGTCAGCGCCTTTTAGGGAATGTACATTTTGTCCTCACTCAATCACTCACTTTCCCTCTTTTTCTAAAAACATTCAGACACACACACACACACACACGCTCGATTGCAAGCGTGCACACACACACACACACAGGGTGTGTGTGTGTATTTTCACACAAGTTTGTCCTGTGTGTTAGAGAGAGAGAATCGGAGAGAGAAATGACATGAGATAGAGGGAGAGAGAGGCAGAGTGAGAAATGAAGTGAGAGAGAGCGAGAGACAACAGTGTTTGAATGTGAGAGACAGTGACCGAGAGAACACGAGAAAGAGAGGAGGTGAGAGGGAGTGATAGATAGAACAGAGAGAAGGAAAGAGAGTAAGAGAGAGAGGCGTGGAGGTTATCAATAAAGAGTGTGAAGACAATAATGTAAACTGACACTTTAGAAACGCACTGCTTGTTGCCTTGGCGACAATCCTGGGTTGGAAGGGGGAGGGAGATCCCATGGGAGAAGGGTGAGGGGGGGAGGGGTGAGGAGGGGAGCGAGATATAGACTAAATTATGTTTGATTAGAAATTAAATCTGTGTATTTCAGAGTTCTACAGAATATAGTAGGATTACATTATATACTGTATACTGGTGCGGTTGAATGTACTAGTAAACACTAGCTGGGCTGGCCTTACCAATATCACTATGGTTTACTGCAGGGAAATTCTGTTTGCCATTGAAGAGAGAACTACCCAGCTAACAATGCTAAGGAGAGAGAACATTGTTGTAATGTTACCCATAAGGTTGCTTAATTAATTATTAAGCTAAAACATGGTTGCCATGTCCTCAAACTATACGATATTAAAGTTCTATACACGTTTCATGGGATGTTGCAAAAACATTAATGTGTCTCGTGTTCTCAGGGTTCGAAGAATATTCAAACCGAGGCCACCAGCAACAATGTCAAACCCCCTAACCAATGTCCCAATAAGGGCTATCTCTGGAGCATGTGCTTCTTGGGCCAGTATAGCCAGGCCCTATGCTGAAGACACCCTAACCCCTCCTCCCTGGGCACAGATCTGAAACAACTTGATAGGTGTAAGGAATAGGGTGAATGGACTTGGACGTAAAATGTCAACTCTGTTAAAAGTACACTCATGAAAATGATTTATTGATCAAAGGGATTCAGCAGTATCCTTACAACCGGTTATTATACCACGCCAACATTAGACAACTATGCAGAAAGACCATCAATTGCTGAAATGAGTAAATCAAATCAATGATGAGAGAAGCGTCAGCTTAACTAACACCAGACAAAGGACATAGACAAAGATGTGAGTATTGTGAACCAACAGGTTGTAAGTTCAAATCCCAGACGAGGAGATGTTGAATAATAATTGCTGTATAAATGAACATGCACAATGTAACTGTGTCAAATCAGTGGCTTGATTTATTTATTTTTACACAAATGTTTTTGCAATGTTCCCATAAAACATGTCTAGAACACAAATATGTTAAGTTCTGAGAACACGGTAACGTCATCTTTCGTAAGTTCTACAGAAAGTATTCAGACCCTTGTCCTTTTCCACATTTGGTTAGGTTACAGCCTTATTCTAAAATTTGATTACATTGATTTTTCCCCCTCATCAATCTACACACAACACCACATAATGACAAAGCTAAAACAGGTTTTTAGAAATGTTTGCTAATTTATAAAAAATAAAAATATCACATTTACATAAGTATTCAGACCTTCAACTCAGTACTTTGTTGAAGCACCTTTGGCAGCCATTACAGCCTCGAGTCTTCTTGAGTATGATGCTACAAGCTTGGCACACCTGTATTTGGGGTGTTTCTCCCATTCTTCTCTGGAGATCATCTCAAGCTATGTCAGTTTGGATGGGGAGAGCTGCTGCACAGATTTTTTCAGGTCTCTCCAGAGATGTTCGATCGGGTTCAAGTCTGAGCTCTGGCTGGGCCACTCAAGGACATTCAGAGACTTGTCCTGAAGCCACTCCTGCGCTGTCTTGGCTGTGTGGTTAGGGTCATTGTCCTGTTGGAAGGTGAACCTTCACCCTAGTCTGAGATACTGAGCGCTCTGGAGCAGGTTTTCATCAAGGATCTCTCTGTACTTTGCTCCATTCCTCTTTGCCTCGATCCTGACTAGTGTCCCAGTCCCTGCCACTGAAAAACATCCCCACAGCATGATGCTGCCACCACCATGCTACACCGTAGGGATGGCGCCAGGTTTCCTTCTGACGTTCAATCTTGGTTTCATCAGACCTGAGAATATTGTTTGTCATGGTCTGAGATTCCTTTAGGTGCCTTTTGGCAAACACCAAGCGAGTTGCCGTGTGTCTTTTACTGAGGAGTAGCTTCCGTCTGGCCATTCTACCATAAAGGTCTTATTGATGGAGTGCTGCAGAGATGGTTCTCCTTCTGGAAGGTTCTCCCATCTCCACAGAGGAACTCTAGAGCTCTGTCAGAGTGACCATTGGGTTATTGGTCACCTCCCTGACCAAGGCCCTTCTCCCCTGATTACTCAGTTTGGCCAGCTCTAGGAAGAGTCTTGGTGGTTCCAAACTTCTTCCATTTAAGAATGATGGAGGCCACTGTGTTCTTGTGGACCTTCAATGCTGCAGACATTTTTTGGTACCCTTCCCCAGATCTGTGCCTCGACACAATCCTGTCTCTGAGCTCTACGGACAATTCCTTCAACCTCATGGCTTGGTTTTTGCTCTGACATGCACTGTCAACTGTGGGACCTTATATAGACAGGTGTGTGCCTTTCCAAATCATGTCCAGTCAATTGAATTTACCACAGGTGGACTCCAATCAAGTTGTAGAAACATCTCAAGGATGATCAATGGAAACATGATTCACCTGATCTCAATTTCGAGCCTCATAGAAAAGGGTCTGAAAACTTATGCAAATATTGTATTTCTGTTTTTTATTTTTAATACATTTGCAAAAAAACGTCAAAAACCTGTTTATGCTTTGTCATTATGGGTTATTGTGTGTAAATTGATAAGGATGCCTTCAGAAAGTATTCACACCCCTTGACTTTCCCCACAATTGTTGTGTTACAGCCTGAATTTAAAATGGATTTAATTGAGATTTTGTGTCACTGGCCTACACACAATATCCCATCGTATCAAAGTGTAATTATGTTTTTAGAAATGTTTACAAATGAATAAAAAATGTAAAACTGAAATGTCTTAAGTCACTAAGTATTCAACCATGGCTATATGGCTAGCCTAAATAAGTTCAGGAGTAAAATGTGCTTAACAAGTCATAGAAGTTGCATGGACTCACTCTGTGTGCAATAATAGTGTTTAACATAAATGTTTAATGATTACCTCATCAGTAGAGCAGTGAATTTCAAACACAGATTTAACCACAAAGACCAGGGATGTTTTCCAATGCCTTGCAAAGATGGGCATCTATTGGTAGATGGGTAAAAAAAGAAGGAGGCATTGAATATCTGTTTGAGCATGGTGAGGTTACTATTTACACTTTGCATGGTGTATCAATACACCCAATCACTACAAAGATACAGGCATCCTTCGTAACTCAGTTGCCGGAGAGGAAGGAATCTGCTCAGGCCATGAGGTGAATGGTGACTTTAAAACAGTTAGAGTTTTTAATGACTGTGATGACAGAGTGAAAAGAAGAAAGCCTGTACATAATACAAATATTCCAAAAGATGCATCCTGTTTGCAACAAGAAACTCATGTAAAACTGCAAAAAATGTGGTCATGAACTTAACTTTATGTCCTGAATACAAAGCATCATGTTTGGGGCAAATCCAGCACAACACATCACTGAGTACCACTCATCACTGAGTACCACTGAGTACCATTTTTTTCAAGCACGGTGGTGGCTATTTTCATGTTATGGGTTTGCTTGTCATCGGTAAGGACTAGGGAGTGCTTTAAGGATAAAAAAAGAAGCTAAGCACAAACAAAATCCTAGGCGACATTGAATATTCTTGAGTGGCCTAGTTGCAGTTTTGTCTTCGGTTTTGAATTTGAAATTCTATGGTAAGTCTTGAAAATCGCTTGTCTAGCAATGATTAACAACCAACTTGACAGAGCTTGAAGAATTAAAAAATAATAATAATATTGTACAATCCAGGTGTGCAGAGCTCTAAGAGACTTACTCAGAAAGACTCACAGCTGTATTAACTGCCAAAGGGGATTCTAACATGTTTTGATTCAGGGGTGTTAATTCACATGTCAATGAGCTATTTCTGTATTTCATTTACAATAAATACATACAAAATCTAAACATGTTTTCACTGTCATTATGGGGTATTGTGTCTAGATGGGTGAGAACAAATATATATTTAATCCATTTTGAATTCAGGCTGTAACACAATAAAATGTGGAATAAGGGGTTTGAATACTTTCTGAAGGCCCTGTAAATAGAAATCA
Organism: Oncorhynchus tshawytscha; assembly: GCF_018296145.1. Lineage (NCBI taxonomy): Eukaryota > Metazoa > Chordata > Actinopteri > Salmoniformes > Salmonidae > Oncorhynchus > Oncorhynchus tshawytscha. The sequence continues at coordinate 7,867,986 of NC_056448.1, forward strand.
TTTACGCTCAAATTGACAATCGTCAAACAAAATCATAAGGATTCCTATCAGTGTCACGCCTGCTCCCGCTCTCGCATGTTGGCACTCGAGGGCGCCAGGATGCCCTGCATTACGCACACCTGCCTTACCTCGTCACTCGCATCAGTGAATTATTGGACTCACCTGGACTCAATCACCTGTTTTATTACCTCCCCTATATCTGTCTGTTCCCCAGCTCCGTTCTGTCTGTGTATTACTCGGTTCTGACACTGTTCCTGTCCTGTTCCATGTCTGTTCCAATTAAATGTTGACTCACCGTACCTGCTTCTCTACTCCAGCATCGGTCCTTACAATCAGCCTAATCGAGCTGTGGATTATATTTCACATTCCAGTGTTCAAACTTGCAAACAAGGCTGCATGGGATTTCTCCTAATGCGACTCCATGCAGCCAATGGCAATGTCCACTTTAGGTATTATGCCTTGATTTGCCAAAACAACCGCTCTGCGGATGCCGGCTAAAGCGGATCTGATTGCATAGATGCAACCAATGACTGTGCTGTGTAGGGCTATGGTGGCAGTTAAGGAGCAGAGGCAAAGGCTTCCCGAAAATCTTTTTTGATTAGGCCTAGTGCATTTTTTGGACTATCTTGCACTATGCTCTGGTCGAGAAGGAGAGCAAGAAGATGAGGAGGATTGGGGGTCAACTTTGATAGCTTGCTGCTACTACAATTGATTTGATTAAAAACAATATTTTTCTTGACCATGATATATTTATCAGAGTCATTGACCTCACAAAAAGCCAGATTCGAGTAACTGACATTGTGGTGCTAAAACTTGATGCAGCTGTCGAGGCACAATCAATCAGAAACGGACAGCTCGTGGTGCTGAAAGTAGCCAAAATCAAGTAGGCATAATTTTAACCCTCTTTATGTTAATTAGACTTTACTAAACAACAAGAGGGCTTTGTGTTGGAGACTATTTCTTCCTATTTAAAAAATAAAAGGTAGCCCTACCTGTTTGACAGACAAAATTAGGCTATAGGCTGCTATATCCATAGATTTGTCAGTAAATTCCTCTACCCACCGTGCACTCTTTAAATAGCCTACCTCTGTGCCAGTGAAGGTCTGTTAAGTTAAAACCAAGACTCAAATTGAAGGGGTACCCAAAACCTGGTTATGACATCTTTTTATATCTTATTTTGGTCGCAAACTGTATTTTTAAAGTATTTTTACTGACTACAATATGACATATATTTCTGCCCAATACATGACCAGTGGGTAAAACTTGAAAGTTCTGTCTTATTCTGGTCGCAAACTGGTTGAAAAAGGACGTATTTTTTCTTTTCACCGACCAGAATATAATTCTGACCACTATATTATGTGCTATATTATGTAGCCTACTTGTCATAGTTAAGACCTCAGCATAACCTGGTAATGACCTTTTTATTAAAGAAAATGGCAAAAAGAACAGGCCTACCCCTCATTAGCATTAGATTTTAATAGAAAAAAGCTGTAAATTACCCGGGAAAGACGTGACTCTGAAGCATATGGGAATATCATTGTTTCGTGTCTTTGACATTCAGAAGCTGAGCTACAACCTTCCATAGCCGAGGAGACAAAAAAATGCCTTTGCTTGGAAAGTAATCAAATTCTGTCATTATCAATTGATTAAGGTATTAACTTTCTGTACAATAGAAGATGTTTAAACCCAGACAGCTTTTAAGGAAAACACTTGTGACCTGGGGTTAAGCCATGGAAGAAGAGTAAGCCTGCAGCTGTTAAAGCTACATTTCTCTGTGTCAGTAGGCCTACTCTGTCTGAGGTGGATAGGCAGGCCTAACTTTTGAAAGTACCATGCTCAGATTCCCAATGATGTCTCAGATTTAATTATTTGCAAACAGTTTCGTTGCAAACAAGACACTGATTTGGAGTTGGACAAATATGATAAGATGAACACATAGGCCTATCTCTCTATCCAGTCTTAGCTTGTAATTTCGGCCATTTGTGTGGTATTAAAAAATACTCTAATATTTAATATCGGACCTTCATACACGATGATACATTCATGCAATGCCTTTACTATGACGGAGATCTTTCCACCACTACTCTTCAAATCAAATCAAATCAAATTTTATTTGTCACATACACATGGTTAGCAGATGTTAATGCGAGTGTAGCGAAATGCTTGTGCTTCTAGTTCCGACAATGCAGTAATAACCAACAAGTAATCTAACTAACAATTCCAAAACTACTGTCTTATACACAGTGTAAGGGGATAAAGAATATGTACATAAGGATATATGAATGAGTGATGGTACAGAGCAGCATAGGCAAGATACAGTAGATGGTATCGAGTACAGTATATACATATGAGATGAGTATGTAAACAAAGTGGCATAGTTAAAGTGGCTAGTGATACATGTATTACATAAGGATGCAGTCGATGATATAGAGTACAGTATATACGTATGCATATGAGATGAATAATGTAGGGTAAGTAACATTATATAAGGTAGCATTGTTTAAAGTGGCTAGTGATATATTTACATCATTTCCCATCAATTCCCATTATTAAAGTGGCTGGAGTTGAGTCAGTGTCAGTGTCAGTGTGTTGGCAGCAGCCACTCAATGTTAGTGGTGGCTGTTTAACAGTCTGATGGCCTTGAGATAGAAGCTGTTTTTCAGTCTCTCAGTCCCAGCTTTGATGCACCTGTACTGACCTCGCCTTCTGGATGATAGCGGGGTGATCAGGCAGTGGCTCGGGTGGTTGATGTCCTTGATGATCTTTATGGCCTTCCTGTAACATCGGGTGGTGTAGGTGTCCTGGAGGGCAGATAGTTTGCCCCCGGTGATGCGTTGTGCAGACCTCACTACCCTAAGGAGAGCCTTACGGTTGTGGGCGGAGCAGTTGCCATACCAGGCGGTGATACAGCCCGCCAGGATGCTCCCGATTGTGCATCTGTAGATGTTTGTGAGTGCTTTTGGTGACAAGCCGAATTTCTTCAGCCTCCTGAGGTTGAAGAGGCGCTGCTGCGCCTTCTTCACGATGCTGTCTGTGTGAGTGGACCAATTCAGTTTGTCTGTGATGTGTATGCCGAGGAACTTAAAACTTGCTACCCTCTCCACTACTGTTCCATCGATGTGGATAGGGGGGTGTTCCCTCTGCTGTTTCCTCAAGTCCACAATCATCTCCTTAGTTTTGTTGACGTTGAGAGTGAGGTTATTTTCCTGACACCACACTCCGAGGGCCCTCACCTCCTCCCTGTAGGCCGTCTCGTCGTTGTTGGTAATCAAGCCTACCACTGTTGTGTCGTCCGCAAACTTGATGATTGAGTTGGAGGCGTGCGTGGCCACGCAGTCGTGGGTGAACAGGGAGTACAGGAGAGTGCTCAGAACGCACCCTTGTGGGGCCCCAGTGTTGAGGATCAGCGGGGTGGAGATGTTGTTGCCTACCCTCACCACCTGGGGGCGGCCCGTCAGGAAGTCCAGTACCCAGTTGCACAGGGCGGAGTCGAGACCCAGGGTCTCGAGCTTGATGACGAGCATGGAGGGTACTATGGTGTTGAATGCCGAGCTGTAGTCGATGAACAGCATTCTCACATAGGTATTCCTCTTGTCCAGATTGGTTAGGGCAGTGTGCAGTGTGGTTGAGATTGCATCGTCTGTGGACCTATTTGGGCGGTAAGCAAATTGGAGTGGGTCTAGGGTGTCAGGTAGGGTGGAGGTGATATGGTCCTTGACTAGTCTCTCAAAGCACTTCATGATGACGGAAGTGAGTGCTACGGGCGGTAGTCGTTTAGCTCAGTTACCTTAGCTTTCTTGGGAACAGGAACAATGGTGGCACTCTTGAAGCATGTGGGAACAGCAGACTGGTATAGGGATTGATTGAATATGTCCGTAAACACACCGGCCAGCTGGTCTGCGCATGCTCTAAGGGCGCGGCTGGGGATGCCGTCTGGGCCTGCAGCCTTGCGAGGGTTAACATGTTTAAATGTCTTACTCACCTCGGCTGCAGTGAAGGAGAGTCCGCATGTTTTCGTTGCAGGCCGTGTCAGTGGCACTGTATTGTCCTCAAAGCGGGCAAAAAGTTATTTAGTCTGCCTGGGAGCAAGACATCCTGGTCCGTGACTGGGCTGGATTTCTTCTTGTAGTCCGTGATTGACTGTAGACCCTGCCACATGCCTCTTGTGTCTGAGCCGTTGAATTGAGATTCTACTTTGTCTCTGTACTGACGCTTAGCTTGTTTGATAGCCTAGCGGAGGGAGTAGCTGCACTGTTTGTATTCGGTCATGTTACCAGTCACCTTGCCCTGATTAAAAGCAGTGGTTCGCGCTTTCAGTTTCACGCGAATGCTGTCATCAATCCACGGTTTCTGGTTAGGAAATGTTTTAATCGTTGCTATGGGAACGGCATCTTCAACGCACGTTCTAATGAACTCGCACACCGAATCAGTGTATTCGTCAATATTGTTATCTGACGCAATACGAAACATATCCCAGTCCACGTGATGGACGCAGTCTTGGAGTGTGGAGTCAGCTTGGTCGGACCAGCGTTGGACAGACCTCAGCGTGGGAGCCTCTTGTTTTAGTTTCTGTCTGTAGGCAGGGATCAACAAAATGGAGTCGTGGTCAGCTTTTCCGAAAGGAGGGCGGGGCAGGGCCTTATATGCGTCGCGGAAGTTAGAGTAACAATGATCCAAGGTTTTTCCACCCCTGGTTGCACAATCGATATCCTGATCAAATTTAGGGAGTCTTGTTTTCAGATTAGCCTTGTTAAAATCCCCAGCTACAATGAATGCAGCCTCCGGATAAATGGATTCCAGTTTGCAAAGAGTCAAATAAAGTTCGTTCAGAGCCATCGATGTGTCTGCTTGGGGGGGGGATATATACGGCTGTGATTATAATCGAAGAGAATTCTCTTGGTAGATAATGCGGTCTACATTTGATTGTGAGGAATTCTAAATCAGGTAAACAGAAGGATTTGAGTTCCTGTATGTTTCTTTCATCACACCATGTCTCGTTAGCCATAAGGCATACGCCCCCGCCCCTCTTATCCACGGTGGTCTGCGAACCTACAACCTTCTGCACCGCAGCCCTGTGCGCTTTCACAGCGCTGTCAAAATTCCTGCATTTCTGTGGATGAAGAAACGTTTATAAAATGGTGTATCTAAGACTCTTGTCTGTCCAAGAAGTGAGGGTAAATGGTAGACATGTTCTCTGCTATCCACTTTATTTTAATTGTTGTTTTTGGTATAGTCGAGGGCCACTAAGCATTCAGGGAGGATTTAGGTCGAATATATTTTGCTGAAGGGAGGGCCATCCCATTTTTATTTCAGAGAGGTATGATTTTCTCCATGTAACCCTTATTATACATAAAGTTCACTCCCTAAGCATTGATGTCATTCTTGCCTTTCCACTGGCACTGTAGACTGCCTAAATAAATCTGCACCGTTGGAAAGCTGGGATTCCCCTCTATTAAACAACAGCCATGCAATTGCGACAACGTAAAAAATATTCTAAGAATAGCCTAATTGACAAATAACTTGCTGTGCCTAGATCTCGCCTGAAACATTACTATTTGAGCCTTCTATATAAACATGCCTAGTTAGATACCTTGCTTTGAAGCAGCCTACCTTATCCATTTAAACCCTGATTCATTGAATGGGGAAATAATTGTATAAAAACAAAAAGTATTTGGTTGTAATGTTGCAATATTTTATATCAAGTGTGGCAACCATCTTCCAGCTTATGTTCCAGCCCAGGTCTAACTACATTGTAGCCTAAACATCAGCTGCTCGACAGGATCTTGATAAGCAGACTTGGGTATTTCAGGGTTGGATCAAAAGCCAAGTCTGAACACCCAGGAGCTCTCCAGATCGAGGTTTGACTACATGTTGACAACATGTGACTAACAGTACAGTTCGGATTTGTGGGATGTTAAGATGGTCGGCCTACATGGGATCAGGCACAGCAGCCTTCCAGTGTTAATAATGCTTACTTTTTCATATAGGCTGTAATAATAGTGAATAGGGAATAATCAGAGGTGTCTGTGGCTTAATGTCATTTGTGAATTTCGGTAAACATAGTCTAATGTCTAAAAAAGACAGCTCCTGCACTTCTTTCATCCAATGTCAAGCACTGGGCATATTTTTTTATCATGTTTGACTTTGGATTTATTAACTACAAAAAAGTAAGACATGCTTTTAATTCTGGTGCCTCTCTGCACTCACAAGCTTGTTAGCTAGATAGCTCAAAGGACATTCACATTGCTTTCATAGAAGCCGCTCCTCCTAATTCAAATTCTATGGACCCAATTCAGATAATGCATGTCATCATAAGATTCCCAGTGATTCAAGCCTCCTCCTCAACCCTCTCCCGCTCTCTCCCCACCTGCAAAACTTCAGTCGCATCTTGCGCCATAGGCTACACTTGTCTGTCCATCACACAACTTGTTAGGGCTAGGGGTTCCACTAGCGGAACCCCTCGACAACATCCGATTTCAAAAAGGCCTTACAGCGAAAGCACACCATATGATTATGTTAGGTCAGAGCCTAGTCACAAAAACACATACAGCCATTTTCCAGCCAAAGAGAGGAGTCACAAAAAGCAGAAATAGAGATCAAATTAATAACTAACCTTTGATGATCTTCATCAGATGGCACTCATAGGACTTCATGTTACACAATACATGTATGTTTTGTTCGATAAAGTTCATATTTATATCCAAAAATCTCAGTATATATTGGCACGTTATGTTCAGTAATGTTGCGCCTCGAAAACATCCGGCGAATTTGCAGAGAGCCACATCAATTTACAGAAATACTCATCATAAAATTTGATAAAAGATACAAGTGTTATGCACAGAATTATAGATATACTTCTCCTTAATGCAACCGCTGTGTCAGGTTTCCAAAAAGCTTTACGGAAAACGCAAACCATGCAATAATCTAAGTACAGCGCTCATACACAAACAAGCCATACAGATACCCGCCATGTTGTGGAGTCAGTAAAAGTCAGAAATAGCATTATAAATACTACTTTCCTTTGATGATCTTCATCAGAATGCACTCCCAGGAATCCCAGTTCCACAATAAATGTTTGTTTTGTTCGATAAAGTCCATAATTTATGTCAAAATACCTCCTTTTGTTAGCGTGTTTAGTTCACAAATCCAAACTCACGAGGCGGTGCAAGTCCAGCCGAAAGATCAGACGGAAAGTTCAAAAAGTTATATTACAGTTCGTAGAAACATGTCAAACAATGCATCGAATCAATCTTTAGGATGTTTTTTAACATAAATCGTCAATAATGTTCCAACCGGAGAATTCCTTTGTCTTTAGAAATGCAATGGAACACAGGTCGCTCTCACGGGCGAATGCATGATCAGTTCATGGCACTCTGCCAGACCTCTGGCTCAAACAGCTCTCATTTTCTCCTCCTTCAAGCCTCAAACAAGGTTCTAAAGACTGTTGACATCTAGTGGAAGCCTTAGGAAGTGCAATATGACCCCATAGATATTGTATATTCGATAGGCAATGAGTTGAAAAACTACAAACCTTAGATTTCACACTTCCTGGTTGGATTTTTCTCAGGTTTTCGCCTGCCATATGAGTTCTGTTATACTCACAGACATCATTCAAACAGTTTTAGAAACTTCAGAGTGTTTTCTATCCAGATCTACTAATAATATGCATATATTAGCTTCTGGGCCTGAGTAGCAGGCAGTTTACTCTGGGCATGCTTTTCATCCGAACATTAAAATGCTGCCCCCTATCCCAAACTGTTATAATATATTATAAACAACTAGCTTGCCTGCTCTATCCGCACTGATTGGGGAAGGAATTTAACGATTTCACTGGTTATAAAATGAACAATATAAACTGATACTATGTTTGGGTTCGAACCGGCTCAGAACTTTATTTTGCTGGTCGGAAGAGTGGAATATCTATAAAAAATAGTGGTTCTGTTCAGAATGAAACGCTTGGAAAATAATTTTGGTTCCAACCCCTGGTTTGGTGTGAGTGACATTGATGAAATATTCTCCTAACCCTCAGAAAACCGGACACATGAATGTTCTTGCAAGGAAACCAGGTACTGTGTTTGGTTGGTGTGACGTTGATGGGTTATTTATCCTAAACCCTCAGAAAACTGGACACAGGAACATTCTTGCAATATTCCCGTGAAATGTGTTTAGAACATTACTTTTGAATATGGCGGTCAGTGCCATTTCAGATTAGCATGGCCTTATTTCTATTACAGCACATTCGATGACTGTCATTCATATTCCATTCACCCAGTTAAATGTAACAGAGATGGGTTTTGGCTACTACATGATACTAGATTTGTACCTATACCCATCATAAGGTTGCTACAACCTAGCATATGAATGAAAGTTTACAACATAGGTGCACACAGATCGAGAGACAAACTTGATGTGACAGACAGTGGCAGATGGACAGACAGTGACTTTCAATAGCGCCTTGCACACTCTTGCCTGCATCTAGCTGATAGTGGCTGTAATCATTAATCCAACAGTTGCAAACGAGAGTTTCTTTTAGACAAATTACGTTATGTTTATCCCAGTTTTGCTCCGTTTACTTATGTTTAATTATCAACAGAATCAACAGAATGACAGCCATGTTGTATTCCTTCTCGTATCTACCTTATGCGCTCTCCTCTTCCCTTCGCTTGTGGACTTCAATGCTCAACACATCGGCTGTTTGTGACCAGGCTAAAAAACCTTTCCAAGCCAAACTGCTACACACAGGCTACATCGTTGTCACCATATTAGCTAAAGTAACGTCAAAGTCAGCATAGCTAATAGAACTAATGCGTTAGTAAACCCACTACAATCATGCAGTAACGTTAGTATACAGTCAGTAAGCAGTTGGACCTGCGGGCCCCGGTGGCAATAAATTAGTAAAACCAAAAGCTTACCTTGACTTGGAAGAGTTCCAGTGTTGTGTTGGATAGTCATAGCCAGCTAGCTAACATAGCATGCCTCTGTTTGAGCAGGGTGTTTCAGTAGGCTAAACTAGCTAGCTGCATTTGCTAGCTAAGTAAGTGAAACTGAAAAAAAGGACTCTCTCTCTCTCTTGCTTCTCCTTCATTTAGAAATAAATTAATTTGTTCAAAACTGTTCAACTATTTTCTTTCTCTCTCTTTGAGTCAACTACTCACCACATTTTATGCACTGCAGTGCTAGCTAGCTGTAGCTATATTAATTCTCTGATCCTTTGATTGGGTGGAAAACACGTCAGTTCATGCTGCAAGAGCTCTGATAGCTTGGAGGACGTCCTCCGGAGATTCTCATAATTACTGTGCAAGTTTATGGAAGGGGGTGAGAACCATTAGCCTCCTAGGTTTTCTATTGAAGTCACTGTACTCAGAGGAGGACGGAAGCTAGCTGTCCTCCTGCTACAAAATGGTGCTATCCTACAGAGTGCTGTTGAGGCTCAATTATTTGGTGACGTGATTATATTTGGTATTGTTTTATCTAAAAAGGATCACTTTTTAAATGTTTTAAAATGTTACTTTTTGTGAAATTCACTAAGGAGGATGGTCCTCCCCTTCCTCCTCTGATGAGTCTCCACTCGTAATCACGTTATGGGTAAGTTCTGTTTGACATTAAGGGAATGGACTCTTGGAGAAAGTCCATGCACATCACTGGAACATTCCTGTAAAAACTTTAGATAATGACCTAATGAGAATCTCATGGGAACGTTCTCTAAAGTTGTGGGAACGTTTGTTGTTAGCTAGGTAGACAATAACATTATGACCATGGCTTTAAGAATAGCTTTGCTTTATTATATATTATACTTTTTAAATGCATTGGCCCTTTGCATGATTACCAACACACACACACACACACACAAAACCATGCGCTTGCACACAGACACACACACAAACACACGCATTCACACATGCGCACACACACACAAACATTCACATATAGCTCACACACATTTTCACAGAAACACACACATGCACAAATATACATGCACATGCTGACACACACACACACAAACACACAAATATTATTTTATTTTGGTAAACAAACAAGCAAACACTTTCATGCACACAAGTTCATGTGCACTCCCACACACAGACACTCTCACTCACTCATACACACCCACACACACAAACCCATACACAAATACCCCCTCCCCCTCGCAGACACATAGTCACAAACACAGTTACACACACACACACACACACACACACACACACACACACACACACACACACACACACACACACACACACACACACACACACACACACACACACAGGAGCAGCAGCAGAATTGAATGCGATAGGGAAGTGAAAAATGATTAACCTAGGGTCAGCTCTCAGCCTCAATCTCGGCGGCGCTCAAAGAACATCCGCGGCTGATTTAGAGTCGTCATGTTCCACAGCACACATTTGCATATATTTATTAAATTCGCATTGGAGAATAAAATATAACAGAGGGGGAGGGAAGGATGGAGGGGTGAGAGCAGAGGGGAGAAAGGGAACGAATGGGGGGGGTATTTAAAGGAGGCGTGTTTCTGATAGATTTGCCTTTCATTCATATTCTCTCTCTCTCTCTCTCTCTCTCAGCTATACCTCCATCTAATTTAGTTATGTTACATTTTTAGTAGGGAAACAATATCATGATGCACCACGTATTTAATTGTAAAAGTGAAAAATGTACTGATTAGAACACTGGAGTTTTAAACATTAAGGTCCATATCAAGTTGTAATCTGTGTACCTATATATAATTTGTAACTCTCATGTGTCTGATGTGTCAAACTATGTCAGCTGAGATCGACAGGGCTGAGACCTGTCCGGAGCATCCATCTATCAGCGCTAATGTAGTAGAGGAAACCATTATTCAGACACAGCTCCAGGCCGCTATTCAATCAAAGCTAATAACCAGCCTTCCGGTAAAAAGTCTCAAACAACATTCTTCTTGTGCTGCAAGAGAGCATCTCTGATTCATTAAAACTGAAACATTAACAAAGCGCCTACCCCGCCTGTTTTGGTCAAAGGTTTGAGGGATGGGCCTGGAGAAATGTGACCACTCAAACTCATAGACAGAGCTATGGATGCAAGGACTGAACATCCATGATGTCAACATTTGAGTTTGAACCATGTTTGGTGGCTATACCGTGTAGGTCCATACTTAAAATCGTAATTGCACGTAATATAACGCTACATGTTAACTGTTCCCATCAGTTGTCATATCGAGACAAAGTTGAGTTTTGATAACTGGACGCGTTGATACTTGTAAAAATGTCAATTCCGAAAACACTTACCTGTACATATGTTTGTCCTGTACAACCGCGGTCATACTTTCAATAAAAAACGTTTGTCGAAAACCACCGAGCTGAGCAACACAGAAATACTAACCTAATTGGCAGAGTGAAAAGAAGGAAGCCTGTACATAATGCAAATATTCCATAACATGCATCCTGTTTGCTTCAAGGCACTGAAGTAATACTGCAAAAAATATGATAAAGCAGTTAACCTTTTGTCCTGTTTTGGGTAAATCCAGTAGAACACATTCCTGAGTACGACTCCCGAATACTTTCAAGCATAGTGGTGACTGCATCACGTTATGGGTATGCTCGTAATCATTAAGGAGTGGGGAGTTTTCAGGATAAAAAAGAAACGGTGTGGAGCTAAGCACAGGCAAAATCCTAGAGGAAAACCTGGTTCAGTTAGACACTGGGAGATGAATTCACCTTTCAGCAGGACAATAACCTCAAACACAAGGTCAAATCTATACTGGAGTTGCTTACCAAGAAGACAGTGAATGTTCCTGAGTGGCTAAGTTACAGTTTTGACAGAAATCTGCTTGAAAATCTATGGCAAGACTTGAAAATGGTTGTCTAGCAATGCTCAACAACCAATTTGACAGAGCTTGAAGAATTTTGAAAAGAATAATGAGCAAATATTGTTCAATCCAGGTGTGCAAAGCTCTTAGAGACTTATCCAGAAAGACTAATTGCTGCCAAAGGTGATTCTAACATGTATGGACTACTGTGAATACTCATGTGTTTCAGATATTTATGTATTTAATTTTCAATACATTAGCAGTCATTTCTAAAAACATGTTTTCACTTTGTCATTATGGGGTATTGTGTGTAGATGGGTGAGAGAATCAATTTTGAATTCAGGCTGTAACACAACAAAATGTGAAATAAGTCAAGGAGTATAAGTACTTTCTGTAGGCCCTGTAAGAGGACAGAGTTGAGTGTTCTTCAGCTAATAACCTGGCAGATTTAGCCCTATGCTAACCTGACCAGCTGGACATGATTATTCCCGGTAACAAATTCCTTAACAGATATTGACGTAGTTGGACATGTCCTAACACTTTTTCATGAAAACTTTCTTGATTAACAGAAGTCAAAATAGACATTTTAACTTGATGAAAAACTCTTAGTGTTGTGAGCCTGTTAATTATTGCAGTTTGTGGCAAGTTCAAATATAATAATATAGTTTTTTTCTTCTTCGAAATGTATAATTACACATCTTGTGATAGTGTGTTGAAAAAGGGAAGTGCAGCCAAAATGTTTAATATGAAGATTACAAATATATTTAATGAGGAGCTTCTTGGAGCCCCTCTTGCAGACCGACACATAGGCTACTGCTACAGAGGCGTAACGTGAGTGCTGTGGGAACCGTAGCGATGTTCCTCCACCTCTCAAAATGGTGCAGTAAAAAGTGTCTTACTTAACAAAATAGCTTGACACGAGGGGGCTTCAAACCAACTTTTTCTGTACCCCGCAAAGTCACAGTTAACAAGTTTAGCGGTATGCAACCTGGCATCCATTGTGATGGATGTACATGACAGCTATTTGACAAGATCATAAGGCCTAACTTAAATGTTGTACTATAGACCTCCTTTATCTTTTTCTCATAGAAGCACATGGATGTGTGTGAAACAGATAAGCAAAAACTTGGGATTTTGTCATACAGTTGAAGTCGGAAGTTTACATGCACCTTAGCATGTAAACTCTTATACATTTAAACTCAGTTTTTCACAATTCCTGACATTTAGTCGTAGCAAAAATTCCCTGTCTTGGGTCAGTTAGGTTAGGATCACCACTTTATTTTAAGAATGTGAAATGTCAGAATAATAGTAGAGAGAATGATTTCTTTCAGCTTTTATTTCTTTCATCACATTCCCAGTGGGTCAGAAGTTTAGTATTTGGTAGCATTGCCTTTAAATTGTTTAACTTGGGTCAAATGTTTCGGGTAGCCTTCCACAAGCTTCCCACAATAGGTTGGGTGAATTTTGGCCCATTCCTACTGGTGTAACTGAGTCAGGTTTGTAGGCCTCCTTGCTCGCACAAGCTTTTTCAGTTCTGCCCACAAATTTTCCATAGGATTGAGGTCAGGGTTTTGTGATGGCCACTCCAATACCTTGACTTTGTTGTCCTTAAGCAATTTTGCCACAACTTTGGAAGTATGCTTGGGGTCATTGTCCAGTTGGAAGACCCATTTGCGGCCAAGCTTTAACCTCCAGACTGATGTCTTGAGATGTTGCTTCAATATATCCACATACTTTTCATCCCTCATGATGCCATCTATTTTGTGAAGTGCACCAGTCCCTCCAGCAGCAAAACACCCCCACAACATGATGCTGCCACCCCGGTGCTTCACGGTTGGGATGGTGTTCTTCGGCTTGCAAGCCTCCTGTCACGCCCTGGCCATAGAGAGGCTTTTATTCTCTATTTTGGTTAGGCCAGTGTGTGACTAGGGTTGGGGATTCTATGTTCCCTTTTCTATGTTTTTGTATTTCTTTGTTTTTGGTCGGGTATGGTTCTCAATCAGGGACAGCTGTCTATCGTTGTCTCTGATTGAGAACCATACTTAGGTAGCTCTTGCCCACATGGGTTTTGTGGGTAGTTGCTTTCTGTTTTGTACCTCACGGAGCTGTTTCGGGTTGTTCTTTTTGTTACTTTGTGTTCAGTTCTATTTAATAAATGACGAACACGTACCACGCTGCGCTTTGGTGGTCCTCCCCTTCTTCCACTAACGGCCATTACACCTCCCCCTTTTTCCTCCAAACATAACGATGGTCATTATGGCCAAACAGTTCTATTTTTGTTTCATCAGACCAGAGGACATTTCTCCAAAAAGTACGATCTTTGTCCCCCTAGTTGCAAACCGTAGTCTGGCTTTTTTATGGCAGTTTTGGAGCAGTGGCTTCTTCCTTGCTGAGCGGCGTTTCAGGTTATGTCGATATAGGACTTGTTTTACTGTGGATATAGATTATTTTGTACCTGTTTCCTCCAGCATCTTATCAAGGTCCTTTGCTGTTGTTCTGGAATTGATTTGCACTTTTCGCCCCAAAGTACGTTCATCTCTAGGAGACAGAACGCGTCTCCTTCCTGAGCGGTATGACGACTGCCTGATCCCATGGCATTTATACTTGTGTACTATTGTTTGTACAGATGAACGTGGTACCTTCAGGCGTTTGGAAATTGCTCCCAAGGATGAACCAGACTTGTGGAGGTCTACCATTGTTTTTCTGAGGTCTTGGCTGATTTCTTTTGATTTTCCATTGATGTTAAGCAAAGAGGCACTGAGTTTGAAGGTAGGTCTTGAAATACATCCACAGGTACACCTCCAATTGACTCAAATGATGTCAATTAGCCTATCAGAAGCTTCTAAAGCCATGACGTCATTTTCTGGAATTTTCTAAGCTGTTTAAAGGCACAGTCAGCTTAGTGTATGTAAACTTCTGACCCACTGGAATTGTGATACAGTGAAAGATTATTTCACTTATAAGTCTGTAGTAAACAATTGTTGGAAAAATTACTTGTGTCATGCACAAAGTAGATGTCCTAACCGGCTTGCCAAAACTATAGTTTGTTAACAAGAATGTATGTGAAAATGTGCTCTTGAATTTTTTCTAACAGTAGTAGCTAGTAGCCTAGTCAAGGATGCATCATGCAATATTGGAACACGACAATTGTGACAGACCAAGTAGAACAAAAGTAAACCTTGAATTTGGAGGTTTAAAATATCCCTCTATCCCTATTTTAAGAAATGCCATTGGTTGGTGTATATAAAGTCTAAGATCATTGATTGGCTGATGGAGAATTTGTTACTGGAAATAATCACCGGCCAGCTGGTCACGTTTGCATAGGGATAAATGTCTTATCTTATGGGATTCGCTGTACATGTAGCATTGTTTCACATGCAACTGCATCAACGATTTTAATTGGTTGACGCGCATCTTGAGACAGAGAAAAAGTTGAATCTTAGACTTCTTCTAATATTAGCAAGTATGGACCCAGTGATCAAAGGCTACATGTTAGCTGTTAGCTTCACATATTCTGGCAAATTTAGTTCTGTTCTAACCTCACCAGATGGCTGTGATTATATCCGGTTCAAATTCCATGTTAGCCAATTAAAATCATTGAGGTAGTTTGGCTTGACAGAACACTTTTTCATGAGTGCATCCTTTACAGCAGTCAAATGGCACCCTCTGCTAATCAAAGTTAATAAAACACAGTCTTTTTTTTACTAGATGTTTTACTCACAGTAGCCATGTTTCCATTAACGTTTCTGGTGATTTTTGGACAATTCGAAAGTTTGCCTAGAAAATAGATGTGACGGTAAGTTTCCATTTAACTACCTTGTGTCGATTAAAAACAGATGGACGTAATGATGTCACGCCAAAAAAATGTACTTGTCCGCAAAAAAAACTTAGTGTCGAATAAGAAAGAAGTGGTTGAGATTGAAGTGTTTTCATTACCCATTTAGGCTAATTGTGGATTAGGCGTAATACATTAGCGACAGCCTATCTGTTTCATGTCTCAGGTAGCCCGCGAAAGCCAGCATGGATAGAATTCTGTCATTTACTAATATTTGGAATATTCTAATCATTCTCATGTGCCAACGTATCACCACGGAACGTGCCATGGTGAAACTTACACTCCTGTAGATCTTAAATAATTGAATGGGGAAATTGCCAGTCAACCAGAAAAGCAAGGCGCAGCATTTCAGGCGGCATTCAAGTCAAGAGAATACTTGTCCTGCAAAGAAATACTATTTTTATAACTGACCAAAAATGACTTTGCAAGCAGTAGACATTTAACATGAAATGTGGAGTGGAACTTTATAGTTACATGATGACATTGCGTGCCCCACGTACATAAAAAATAAAAAAAATCGGGCAATTATCGATTATTTGAAAAATAAAAACACTGTTTCCATCATCATTTGTCACGATAAAGTCAGACAAAAGAAAAATTCACCCCTTTCGAGCGGATAAAACTGTTGGCGATCTTTAGAAAAGTTATCACATATCTGCGTTTTCCATTACAATGACTTTGATTTGCCAAACCTGGATCAATGGAACCCCGCCTAGTGTTGCAAGCCTCGCTCCTGGTGATTTTCGCCACTTGCAAGTTTCAGCCTCCCTTCAGAGACAACCAGGTTTTTGGCTAAAATGTCCTGGTACTGGGTAAAGTTCATGATGTCATTGACCTTAACAAGGGCCTGAGGACCAGTGGAAGCAAAATAGCGCCATAACATCAAAGATCTACCACCATATTTTACAGTAGGTATGGGGTTCTTTTCTGCTTATGCAGAAAATTTGGCGATAATCCCGTCACTGTTGTGGTGAGCAAAGAGCTCTATTTTCTGATCAAAGCACTGGTTCCAATCCAAGTGCCAATGTTGTTTAGCCAACTCCAGACATTTACATTTGTTGAATGACATGAAAATTGAGCTCTTTGGCCAGGCACACCAGTAGTGGGTTTGGCGTTGAAATGTGACTATTAGTTCCTAACTTCGAGCTAGAAACGAATATGATATCACCATCGAAACACCAGCCTCGAAAACTGGGACTCTCACAAAGACGTGGGTGTTGGTTGTTTTGCTCTACGACAACCATAAGCTTTACGGCAATCGTCTGATGTCGCCGACGCGGACGTCCCAATTCCCAACAGGTCTTCTCACAAAACGTCCTGTCAAGTCCGAACCGTTTGAGCTAGAAACTAACATGACACCAGCATCAAAAGGTAAGACTCCATGTGGGTGTTTGGTTCGCAAGCTTCTTGGGAGTCTTCTGAAGGTCACCCAGTACCGGTCAGTGAAAAGTGCAATCCTGAGTTTCTTATGTCACTCAGATATAGGACACACTTCAAAACATACTTCCTTTTGCTAATCATTTTTGACTATCTGTTTTACCATGTATGAATGTGTTATTCAATGAGTTTCTATGGGCTATAGTAGTAAAGAACAAATGCAAATGTTCATTAAATAATTGTCAAATAAAAAGATGTATGCCTACAGGGGTCCTACAATTCTAAATCAAATAGCTAAATGATCCATGGTATGACCATCTTAAAACAATTCCATATGTTAGCTTAGTAGACATCGCCATCTAAGGGCTTAGACCTACAGGGGTTAAGTGACAAAGGAAGAAACACCCTCTCACACAAACACACACACACACACACACACACACACACACACACACACACACACACACACACACACACACACACACACACACAGAGCCACACTCCAGCACTCTCCTGGGCTGCATGCCAACCAGCCTGTCTCTGTGGAAGGCACTGTTGGTGATAGGTGGCATATAGGAAGCCAGGCGAGCTGTGTGTGCCACACAACACACACACACACTCACACATACACACAGGCGGGCTGCGATGGCATGGGACCAGTAGTGAGCTGCCAGCTGGGCGGGCTGTGACCAGTCTCTGGGGCAAGACTGGGTGAGATACAGCTGCAACCAACCCCATACACACACACATACACACACACAAGCACACACACACACAAATGCATGCACACACACACACACACGCACACCTATCTCTCTCTGTCGCTCGCTCTCTCTCTCTCACCAGTCTGGTTCTGTGCCATGTGTCTCAGCTGTGCCAGCCCTGCCGGACCCCTAGGCCCAGACCCCTGTACGCCTCTTCCCCTCTCCTCTCTTACACTCCTCTCCCTCCTACACCTCTCTCTTGTCCCCCTGTCCCCCCTTCTCCCCCCACTGGTCGCCTTTGTAAGCTAATTTGCGGTGAAATTGGTGAATTGCAGGCTCGGGCACATACACGTGCACACAAACACACACACACACAGTTGGTGAATTGCGGGATGTGGCACATTGGCAGAGACACTTCAGACTCTCCAAGCGCCACTCAGCCCCTGAAAGCCCCTGAAAGGCACACACCACACAAAGAGAGGAGGGAGAGAGGGATGGAGAAAAGGTAAAGGAGAAAGGAAAGAACCCTTTTTCATCCCCCTATACACCTTTACGTTACTACGTTGGTTTTGCATGGTTTCATATTTACACCTTTACGTTACTACGTTGGTTTTGCATGGTTTAATATTCACACCTTTACGTTACTACGTTGGTTTTGCATGGTTTAATATTTACACCTTTACATTACTACATTGGTTTTGCATGGTTTAATATTTACACCTTTACGTTACTACGTTGGTTTTGCATGGTTTAATATTCACACCTTTACGTTACTACGTTGGTTTTGCATGGTTTAATATTTACACCTTTACGTTACTACATTGGTTTTGCATGGTTTAATATTTACACCTTTACGTTACAACGTTGGTTTTGCATGGTTTAATATTTACACCTTTACGTTACAACGTTGGTTTTGCACGGTTTAATATTCACACTTTTTTTTTGCTGTTCCGAAATGTGACTGTTTTGTCTGTGCATCTACCGCTGAGTGTGTCTGCGTGTGATAGAGTGATGAGGAGAGTGAGTTCCCAGGACTTAGTGATGTTTTTGATGGAGGACACCCGTTCTATCCTCCCTTCATCACCTCCTCCATCCATCCTTCCATCCCCCACCCATACGTTAGCTCCCATATTAACAGTCTGTATTAAAATCATTTCAAGGCGTTAAGGCCCTGATTTAAAATGAATAAGAGGTAATTACGGAGGACGAGAATCTGCTGGAAGGAAGGAGAGTGGCCCAACAGAGCTTTATTCCTACTGGAACAGAGGAGAGAATGAATAGAGAAAATCAGGTAGAGGCACAGTACATAGGCGTTCTGAATATGTCGGTTCTCGGGTGTATTTTGGCTTTTTCAAGAAAACCTTTTTTATTTGGCGCAACTCAGCTCCTGTACTTTGTGAAACCATGCCAAAGTAAACTATATCAGTACCTATGGATGTATTCACCTGTTTATGGTACTGTGGTACGGTGTTTAGAATAAGAACATGACTGCATTCTTCTGGTGATTCTATGGTGTCATTCTCACTCCTCCTCAATCCCAGAATCCCTCTGAACATCATCAGTCTGTTAACGCTTTGTCATCATCACAAAGTAAATGAACCTTACTGCAGTTTTGAAAACAATACTAATCAATACACAGACAAAGGGGAAGGGAGGGAGAGAGACAGGGAAAGAGGGATAGACAGAGAAAGAGAGACAGGGAAAGAGGGATAGACAGAGAAAGAGAGCGGGAGTAATAAAGAGAGGGCAAGAGGGAGAGAGAAATAATGATAGAAGGATAGAGAGAGGGAGATAGAGAGAGAGACAATTGGAGAGAGAAGCAGAGAGAGAGAGACGGATATAGAGATGGATGGATAGAGAGATGAGATGGACAAAGGCCTGTGCATACGTGAGTACCTCATGAGTTTGTCTGTGTGTGTGTGTGTGTGACAACAGAGATATCTGTGTCTTGGTTAGCACTCTGCTGAAGTCAAACTTGTCACCAAAGCAGAGTCAAAGGGGGACAGTCAACATGAAACGCACGTGGGGGGTATTTAAAGGAGACGTGTTTCTGATAGATTTGCCTTTCATTCACATTAATTTACTCTCTCTCTCTCTCTCTCTCTCTCTCTCTCTCTCTCTCTCTCTCTCTGTGTGTAAACCTAGTCATCCCCCCAAGTCTCATTCCAATGTCTGGCACCTCTTATCCAAGCCTTTGCATAGAGGGGGAAGGAGGGATGGAAGGAGGATGGAAAGAATGGAGGGAGGGGTGTGGAGAGTGGTAGTGGGTGATGAGAGGTAGAGCGGGAGGGAAGAAGGGATGAAGGAAGGTGCGGTGAAAAGTAGTAGAGGGTGATGACAGTCTTCTCAACACCATGCAGGCCCTCAATCAGCCCTAACACAGGGAACCCGCTAATTAGAGAGAGGGTGGTGTGGGTGGGTATGTGTGTGGGAGTGTGTGTGTGTGTGTTTTCTGTCATTCAGGGGATACCCTTTGCCATGTTGAGGTTGAAGACGAGACCGGTGATGTTGGTTTTTAACCTTTCTAGGGCAGGTGTTCCGCTAGCGGAACCCCTCGACAACATTCCGCTGAAAAGGCAAAACGCGAAATTCAAAAATATTTTTGGGAAATATGTAACTTTCACACATTAACAAGTCCAATACAACAAATGAAAGATAAACTTCGTGTTCATCTACCCATCGTGTCCGATTTCAAAAATGCTTTACAGCGAAAGCACAACATATGATTGTGTTAGATCACCGCCAAGTCAAAACAACACAGCCATTTTTCCAGCCAAAGATAGGAGTCACAAAAAAAGCAGAAATATAGACCAAATGAATCACTAACCTTTGATGATCTTCGTCAGATGACACTTATAGGACATCATGTTACACAATACATGTATGTTTTGTTCGATAATGTGGATATTTATTTCCAAAAATCTCAGTTTACATTGGCGCGTTACGTGCAGTAATGTTTTGATTCCAAAACATCCAGTGATTTTGCAGAAATACTCATAATAAACATTGATAAAAGATACAAGTGTTATTCACAGAATTAAAGATAGACTTCTCCTTAATGCAACCGCTGTGTCAGATTTCAAATTTTTTTTATGGAAAAAGCATAATCTGAGAACGGAGCTCAGAGCCAGCCAGAGAAATATCCTCCATGTTGGAGTCAACAGAAGTTAGAAATAACACTATAAATATTCATTTACCTTTGATGATCTTCATCAAAAGGCCCTCCCAGGAATCATAGTTCGACAATAAATGACTGATTTGTTCCATAAAGTTCCATAAGGTCCATCATATATGTCCAAATAGCCACTTGTTGTTAGCGTGTTCAGCCCAGTAATCCATCTTCATGAGGCACGAGTACTTCGTCAAGACAAAAACTCAAAAAGTTCCGTTACAGGTTGTAGAAACAAATCAAACGATGTATGGAATCAATCTTTAGGATGTTCTTAACATAAAACATCAATAATGTTCCTACCGGACAATTCCTATGTCTGAAGAAAAGCACTGGAATGAGAGCTAACTCTGTCAGGAGCGCACGTCACGAGCCTGAGACACTCTGCCAGACCACTGACTCAAACAGGTCTCATGAGCCCCTCCTTTATAGTAGAATCCTCAAACCAGTTTCTAAAGACGGTTGACATCTAGTGGAAGCCGTAGAAAGTGCAACTTGACTCCATAGACACTGTGTATTCGGTAGGCCAAGCTTTGAAAAACCTCAGATATCCCACTTCCTGGTTGGATTTTTCTCAGGTTGTCGCCTGCCATATGGGTTCTGTCATACTCACAGACATCATTCAAACAGTTTTAAAAACTTCAGAGGGTTTTCTATCCAATACTAATAATAATATGCATATATTAGCATCTGGGACAGAGTAGGGGGCAGTTCACTCTGGGCACGCTATTCATCCAAAAATGAAAATGCTGCCCCCTATCCCAAAAAGGTTTAACAAAGTATGGAACTGTAGTAACTGTAAATGTATTGTTCTAGACATAGTGCCCTTAGTAATTAGTGTCCTTAGTGGCCTTACTGCCCTTAGTCTAGACCTGCTCTCCTTCTCCCATGTACGTGCATTGGTGAAGGACAAAAAGCTGAACATGTACTGTAGCATCGCTGAAATAGTTGTCATATTCCAATGCTACACTCCTTGATTTAAAGAAGCTGTGTTGTGTTTTCATTTAGCCCCAAGGACCTCACCTCGCGTATAAAAAAGGGGGGATAGAATTGGCTACATGAATAGATATTTATGTGTAAATACTCCACGTTACATGTGTGTCTGGGTCGAAAGAATAGTTCTAGGATCCCACGGCAAACAAAACCACAGAGACGGGTAAGTACAATCAAAAGGCTCTTGATTACAGATTCCTGAATGACAAATTGACAATATCCTAAAGGGTAGGAAGCATGAGTTTTTTTCTCACCAATGTAACAGCACAGTGTGGTCAAAGACTTGGTAACTTAGTTGTAGTCATGATCTGAGCTTGAGAAGATCTGCAGAGAATAATGTGAAAACTCCCCAAATACAGGCTCAATTGCGGTCTAAGGCACTGCATCTTGTTAGCTGGCTAGCTAGCTTTCTGGATATGAGAGGTATTTGCAGTTAACATTCTTTTGTTAACTGGTACGATGAGAAAAAAAGAAGGAACCTGCACACTGCTCTTGCTAGTATCACTGTTCTTTAATAAGGCCTCAAGCCGATACGTAAAGCAGTGATACTAAAATTAATAAAACAGAAAGTTTACCTTGACTTGGAAGTTTTGCAGTGTTTGATAACTTTAGCATGTTAGTTAACATTAATAGCATGCCTCTCTGTTTGAGTCAGGTTGTTGAGAAGGATAACATAGTTGCATTAGCTAGTTACGGTAAGTAAGTGAGGTGAAAAATACAGCAAAATATAACTCTCTCTGCTGCTTCTCCTTAATTTTTGAAGAAACTAATTTGTTCAACTATTGTCTTTCTTTTAGTCAACTACTCACCACATTTTATGCAATGCAGTACTAGCTGTCTAGCTGTAGATTCATTATCTGATCCTTTGATTGGATGAACAACATGTCAGTTCATGCTGCATCAGCTCTGATAGGTTGGAGAACGTCCTCTGGAAGTCGTCATAATTACTGTATGGGTCTATGGAAGGGGGTGAGAACCATGAGCCTCCTAGGTTTTGTATTGAAGTCAATGTACACAGAGGAGGATGGAAATTAGCTGTCCTCCGGCTACACCATGGTGCTACCCTACAGAGTGCTGTTGAGGCTACATTATTAAGTATAATTTTCTCCCTCTCTATCTCGCTCTTTCTCTGACCCTCTCTCTTTCTTTCTCTCGCTCTCTCTGCTCCCTCACTTCTATCATAGCGACAAAAATCTTTTCATTTTCAATGTGTGTGCGTGAATTTATGTCGGGGAGGTGAAATCCATGTTGATAAATCATGTGGTCAATGTCTCAGGCCTGTGTTTATCTCCCTCTGTCGGGGGAGTGTGAGGGGCTGAGATACCGCTCAAACACACACTGGTCCCTGGTACCTGAGATGCCTCAGTATTCCTAACACCGTTTTTCCTTCCCCATCTTCTCATTCCCTCCCTCCCTCCCTCCCTCCGACTCTCTCTCCCTTACTCCCTCCCTCCCTCCCTCCCTCCCTCCGACTCTCTCTCCCTTACTCCCTCCCTCCCTCCCTCCCTCCGACTCTCTCTCCCTTACTCCCTCCCTCCCTCCCTCCCTCCCTCCGACTCTCTCTCCCTTACTCCCTCCCTCCCTCCCTCCGACTCTCTCTCCCTTACTCCCTCCCTCCCTCCCTCCCTCCCTCCGACTCTCTCTCCCTTACTCCCTCCCTCCCTCCCTCCCTCCCTCCGACTCTCTCTCCCTTACTCCCTCCCTCCCTCCCTCCCTCCCTCCCTCCCTCCCTCCCTCCCTCCCTCCCTCCGACTCTCTCTCCCTTACTCCCTCCCTCCCTCCCTCCCTCCGACTCTCTCTCCCTTACTCCCTCTTCAATCTCTTAGTGAAATGTGCTGATTACCACTACAGCTGACTAATGGACATTAGGGTGGGACACAAACACACAAATTCCCACTCACATGCAGCCTTTCACACAGATAATGAAACGTTTCAGTATGTGTTTATTTGTCCTTCTGCTAGGTTTCACACATTATGTAGAGTGTGTGCATTTACATGTGTGTGTTGACACGTGATCATGAGTGTGTGCTTCAACGCTACTGGTGACAGTTGGGAATGCCACCGCATGACATTGTGGCCTCATTGAAAAGAGTGTGCATATGCGTGCGTGTGTGTCACTGACTGAATGGGCCGGTGGGTAAGGAGACAGATTGTGTTTTAACAGCCATCACTGTCATCTAAAACACCTGTCCTCTGCCCATTTCCTTTGAAAAGACTGCCTCTGCTTTGTCTCTCTTTCAAGACCAAGAGAGAGAGGGAGAGAGAGAGAGAAGTTGGGGGGAGAGTGGGAGAGAGAAGGTAAGAAGAGAGAGAAACTGACTGTCTGACAGACGAAGGTGTTTGAGGGAGAATAGATAGAAAAATGCAAATAGAGGTTAAGGGAAGAGAGAGGTAGGAGAGGAGAGAAAGATTGATAGATAACAAAGGAGCCAGACAAGCTCCACACACACTCTCCTCTCCTAATCTCTTCTTCCTGTCTCTCTCCTTTCCTTGTCTCTTACCTTCCTGTCTCCTCTATATCCTCCCTCTATCGTCCCTGCTCCTCTATCCCCATCTCTTTCCTCTCTCCCTCACCCACCCTCTCTTCTCCCACTCTTTCCCCTTTCTTCCTCTCTCCCTCCTCCCCTCATCTCTCCTCTCCTCCCTCTCAACCTCCCCTCTCTCCCTGCCTCTCATCCCTCCTCCCTCCCCCTCTCTACCATGTTGGGTGTTATCAGTCAGAGCAGAGATAAGGCTGTTATCTCAGTGTGCCAGGGCTTTGACACCACGCTCTAATGCATATTAACGTCACTCATCTTCTCATCAATTCACACAAATTAAGAATTTGGTGAGGGGTTAACAGTCAGTCATTGGTTGGATTCAAACTGACAACACACAGAACATCTGCTACCAAAAGGTGGATGCTTAGATTATTTTCTTCTTCCAAAAGACAGGTCTGCAAATCACATGTACATTGCCGTCAAAAAGTATTCGCACCCCTTCACTTGTTCCACATTTTGTTGTGTTGCAAAGTGGGATTCAAATGGATTTGTAAAAGTTTTTTGTCAATGATCCTCACAAAATACTGTAATGTCAAAGTGGAATAAAAATACTAACATTTGTTAAATAAGAAATGTGTACAACAAAACACAAATACATCTTGATTAGATAAGTATTAAACCCCCTGAGTCAATACACGTTAGAATCATCTTTGGCAGTGATTATAGATGTGAGTTTTTCTGGGTAAGTCTCTAAGAGCTTTGCATACCTGGATAGTACAATATTTACACATTGTTATTTTTTTCATTTGTCAAGCTCTGGTTTTCGATCATTGCTAGACAACCATTTAAGTCTTGCTATAGATTGTCAAGTTAAACTCTAACTAGGCCACTCAATGTTCAGTGTTGTCTTAGTAAGCAATTCCAGTGTATATTTGTGTTTTAGGTTATTGTCCTGCTGAAGGACAATTGTCCTGTCTTTGTGCTTGTCTCCCCCTCCAGGTGTCGCCCATCTTCCCCATTATCCCCAGTGTATTTATACCTGTCTTCTCTGATTGTCTGTTGCCAGTTCACCTTGTCTCGTCAAGTCTACCTGCGGTTTCCCGTACTCCTGTTTTTTCTCTGGTCCCTGTTCTCTAGTTTTCCCAGTTTTGACCATTCTGCCTGCCCTGACCCCTGCCATTCTGTACCTTGTGACACTGCCCTGGATTACTGACCTCTGCCTGCCCTGAGCCTGCCTACCGTTCTGTACATTTCGGACTCTGCTCTGGATTACTGACCTCTGCATGCCCTTGACCTGTAATGGGGTGAGTGACTGGTTGCCCGGAATTCAGGTGCAGGAGAGCAGAGATGGGTGATAACAGGAGAACTTTAATATACACCCCGGCCCAAAGGCACAGGCATGGCAACACAAAGCACAACCACGGTTTTCCACTAGGATTTTGCCTCTGCTTTGTTCTGTTCCGTTTCTTTTTATCAAAAAAAACTCCCTAGTCCTTGCCGATGACAAACATACCCCTAACATGGCGCACGCCACCACGCAATGGCTTCATGGTGAAAACCCTGAGTGGTTCCCTTCCTCTCTGGCAGTTTAGTTAGGAAGGATGCCTGTATCTTTCTAGTGACTGGGTGTATTGATACGCCATCCAAAGTGTAATTAATAACTTCCCCATGCTCAAAGTAATATTGAATGTCTGCTTTTTTATTTTTAAACATCTAAACCTCTGTGGTCTTTGTGGTTGAATATGTTTTTGAAATGCACTTCTCAAGTGAGGGACCTTACAGATAATTGTATGTGTGGGGTACAGAGATGAGGTAGTCATTACAAAATCATGTTAAACACTATTGTTGCACAAGAAGTTCATTCAACTTATGTGACTTTTCAGATTTGTACTCCTGAACTTATCTAGGCTTGCCATGACGAAGGGGTTGAATATTTTTTGACTCAAGACATTTCAGCTTTAATTTTTTTATTAATTTGTAAAAATGTCAAAAAACCTTTTCCACTTTGACATTATGGGGTATTGTGTGTAGGCCAGTGACACAAAATCTCTATTTAATCCATTTTTAATTAATGTGGTCAACAAAATGTGGAAAAAGTCAAGGAGTGTGAATACTTTCTGAAGACACTGTAGTTGTCAGATTTGTACAGTAGTTTTTTTTCTGGTGTTTCTCACAAAATTGTAGGTTTATATGGAACGCTGTCTGGGTCTTATCGTGTCAAAAAAGATACACGTCAAATAACACTATTTGACTTGTCAAATAAGCTTGTTGACCAATCAGGACCTGAATATGACTGCACGTCACATAAGAATGTATTAGTTATTACACATTGATTACACTATCTCTTGTATTTCATGTCACAACGATTCATCGATACGTATGCTATGATGGATTGATGGCAGCATTCGTGTGAAACTGAAAGCGAGAACCACTGCTTTAAAATCAGGGCAAGGTGACCGGAAACATGACCGAATACAAACAGTGTAGCTATTCCCTCCGCAAGGCAATCAAACAAGCTAAGCGTCAGTATAGAGACAAAGTAGAATCTCAATCCAACGGCTCAGACACAAGAGGTATGTGGCAGGGTCTACAGTCAATCACGGATTACAAAAAGAAAACCAGCCCCGTCACGGACCAGAATGCCTTGCTCCCAGGCAGACTAAATAACTTTTTTGCCCGCTTTGAGGACAATACAGTGCCACTGACACGGCCCGCAACCAAAACATGCAGACTCTCCTTCATTGCAGCCGACGTGAGGAAAACATTTAAACGTGTCAACCCTCGCAAGGCTGCAGGCCCAGACGGCATCCCCAGCCGCGCCCTCAGAGCATGCGCAGACCAGCTGGCTGGTGTGTTTACGGACATATTCAATCAATCCCTATCCCAGTCTGTTGTTCCCACATGCTTCAAGAGGGCCAACATTGTTCCTGTTCCCAAGAAAGCTAAGGTAACTGAGCTAAATGACTACCGCCCCGTAGCACTCACTTCCGTCATCATGAAGTGCTTTGAGAGACTAGTCAAGGACCATATCACCTCCACCCTACCTGACACCCTAGACCCACTCCAATTTGCTTACCGCCCAAATAGGTCCACAGACAATGCAATCTCAACCACACTGCACACTGCCCTAACCCATCTGGACAAGAGGAATACCTATGTGAGAATGCTGTTCATCGACTACAGCTCGGCATTTAACACCATAGTGCCCTCCAAGCTCGTCATCAAGCTCGAGACCCTGGGTCTCGACCCCGCCCTGTGCAACTGGGTACTGGACTTCCTGACGGGACGCCCCCAGGTGGTGAGGGTAGGCAACAACATCTCCACCCCGCTGATCCTCAACACTGGGGCCCCACAAGGGTGCGTTCTGAGCCCTCTCCTGTACTCCCTGTTCACCCACGACTGCGTGGCCATGCACGCCTCCAACTCAATCATCAAGTTTGCGGACGACACAACAGTGGTAGGCTTGATTACCAACAACAACGAGACGGCCTACAGGGAGGAGGTGAGGGCCCTCGGAGTGTGGTGTCAGGAAAATAACCTCACACTCAACGTCAACAAAAGTAAGGAGATGATTGTGGACTTCAGGAAACAGCAGAGGGAACACCCCCCTATCCACATCGATGGAACAGTAGTGGAGAGGGTAGTAAGTTTTAAGTTCCTCGGCATACACATCACAGACAAACTGAATTGGTCCACTCACACAGACAGCATCGTGAAGAAGGCGCAGCAGCGCCTCTTCAACATCAGGAGGCTGAAGAAATTCGGCTTGTCACCGAAAGCACTCACAAACTTCTACAGATGCACAATCGAGAGCATCCTGGCGGGCTGTATCACCGCCTGGTACGGCAACTGCTCCGCCCACATCCGCAAGGCTCTCCAGAGGGTAGTGAGGTCTGCACAACGCATCACCGGGGGCAAACTACCTGCCCTCCAGGACACCTACACCACCCGATGTCACAGGAAGGCCATAAAGATCATCAAGGACAACAACCACCCGAGCCACTGCCTGTTCACCCCGCTACCATCCAGAAGGCGAGGTCAGTACAGGTGCATCAAAGCTGGGACCGAGAGACTGAAAAACAGCTTCTATCTCAAGGCCATCAGACTGTTAAACAGCCACCACTAACATTGAGTGGCTGCTGACAACACACTGACTCAACTCCAGCCACTTTAATAATGGGAATTGATGGGAAATGATGTAAAATATATCACTAGCCACTTTAAACAATGCAACCTAATATAATGTTTACATACCCTACATTATTCATCTCATATGTATACGTATATACTGTACTCTATATCATCTACTGCATCTTTATGTAATACATGTATCACTAGCCACTTTAACTATGCCACTTTGTTTACATACTCATCTCATATGTATATACTGTACTCAATACCATCTACTGTATCTTGCCCATGCCGCTCTGTACCATCACTCATTCATATATCTTTATGTACATATTCTTTATCCCCTTACACTTGTGTCTATAAGGTAGTAGTTTTGGAATTGTTAGCCAGATTACTTGTTGGTTATTACTGCATTGTCGGAACTAGAAGCACAAGCATTTCGCTACACTCGCATTAACATCTGCTAACCATGTGTATGTGACAAATAAAATTTGATTTGATTTGATGCTGGTAAAATGGTCTTGCGCACCTACAGTGCTGGTCCTAAAAAAAAGCTAGCTGACTGATGGATACAAACATAGTTTGTAATAATCTTGAATCAAATGTCGTTTTTCTATGTTTTTGGGAAAGAACTTTGTTTGCATCCATCAATTAGCTAGCTTTTTATATGACCAGCACTGTAGGTGCGTGATACAACTTTACCAGCATCATAGCAAACGTATCGATTACCTATGGACTGTGGATCAATGACATGAGGTATCAGTCTACTCAGTGACACCCAGAGAACATTAGCGTCGTAGCTCTTATTGCGGAACTCTGAAACAACTGTGAATTGAGACACATTTATTGTCAACCTGTGTATTGAACACTATTCCCGAGGATAAACAATACTTTTACATTTGAGGAATTTTATTTAAACAGGCAAGTCAAGTTAAGAACAAATTCTTATTGACAATGACAGCCTTCCCGGGGAACAGTCGGTTAACTGCCTTGTTCAGAGGCAGAATGACAGATTTTACCTTGTCAGCTCAGGGATTCGATCCTGTTACTGGCCCAACGATCTAACCACTAGGCTACCTGCCACCCCGGCAATACTGCGTGGATGTTTTGGAGTCTGATAACTCTGAGGAGGACGTTTGTAAAAGAATATTGAGTGATACCCCATTTCATTGATTCCCAATCATTAGGTAAAGCTGTACAGCACAATATATTAATACACACAATAGGCTGACTGGGGAGGTGATTTCATACAGTCACAGTCCCACGATAAGAGCTACAACGCTAATATTTGCGTAAACTCTAAACAGTTGTGTTCTGTGGGTGTCACAGAGTAGACTGATAACCCATTTCATTGCTTCACATTCCAACCTTGTTTAACATTATCTAGTCTAAATATGGCATGATTCCACCAATTGTAACCTTCTGCATCACTTTCAAATATGTACTTTTATTTTGAAGGCAAACCGCAAATTCCACTATTGTGCCTAATCCTTATTGTGGCTAGCTTCACAACACATAACCTGGTCCTGTCGAGCATCACTAGCCAGATGAAGCTAGCTGGCTGCTTATAACGTTAGCTTTGGGCAACAGGGTTAATTAAGTAACTGGCTAGCTATTTATTTTCATAAACTGAAGTTCAATTCCAATAGGCGAACAACAAGTGGATTCCTAGCTAATACTTACTCACAAGGATTCCTAAATCATTGCTAAGAATAATGTAAATGATTGCAGTTTCTACTGGTCATTGTTTTCAGGCTGATTATATTGGTGCTAGCTAGGTACCAAGCTAAAGCTAACTAGCTGCCCCAGAAGTTGCTGTGGAGCAAATAATTCCTTATTACCAAGGCGGTATTGTAAACACATCGTTCACGGCTGGTGTGTGCTTGTTTGCAGACTGATTAAACAACCTACTGTTACACTGTAACTATGGTTATGGAACTGATTAAACCACCTACTGTTACACTGTAACTATGGTTATGGAACTGATTAAACCACCTACTGTTACACTGTAACTATGGTTATGGAACTGATTAAACCACCTACTGTTACACTGTAACTATGGTTATGGAACTGATTAAACAACCTACTGTTACACTGTAACTATGGTTACGGAACTGATTAAACAACCTACTGTTACACTGCAACTATGGTTATGGAACTGATTTAAACCACCTACTGTTACACTGTAACTATGGTTACGGAACTGATTAAACAACCTACTGTTACACTGTAACTATGGTTATGGAACTGATTAAACCACCTACTGTTACACTGTAACTATGGTTATGGAACTGATTAAACCACCTACTGTTACACTGTAACTATGGTTATGGAACTGATTAAACAACCTACTGTTACACTGTAACTATGGTTATGGAACTGATTAAACCACCTACTGTTACACTGTAACTATGGTTATGGAACTGATTAAACAACCTACTGTTACACTGTAACTATGGTTATGGAACTGATTAAACCACCTACTGTTACACTGTAACTATGGTTATGGAACTGATTAAACAACCTACTGTTACACTGTAACTATGGTTATGGAACTGATTAAACAACCTACTGTTACACTGTAACTATGGTTATGGAACTGATTAAACCACCTACTGTTACACTGTAACTATGGTTATGGAACTGATTAAACAACCTACTGTTACACTGTAACTATGGTTATGGAACTGATTAAACCACCTACTGTTACACTGTAACTATGGTTATGGAACTGATTAAACAACCTACTGTTACACTGTAACTATGGTTATGGAACTGATTAAACAACCTACTGTTACACTGTAACTATGGTTATGGAACTGATTAAACCACCTACTGTTACACTGTAACTATGGTTATGGAACTGATTAAACAACCTACTGTTACACTGTAACTATGGTTATGGAACTGATTAAACAACCTACTGTTACACTGTAACTATGGTTATGGAACTGATTAAACAACCTACTGTTACACTGCAACTATGGTTATGGAACTGATTAAACCACCTACTGTTACACTGTAACTATGGTTACGGAACTGATTAAACAACCTACTGTTACACTGTAACTATGGTTACGGAACTGATTAAACAACCTACTCTTACTCTGTAAGTATGGTTGAAAGTATGTGTACTTGAAAGTACGTGTACCTGGAGTCCATGTTAGGTGTGTATGTGTGGGGTCCATGTTGGGGGTGTGTGTGTGTGGGGTCCATGTTGGGTGTGTGTGTGTGTGAGGTCCATGTTGGGTGTGTGTGGGGGGGGTCCATGTTGGGGGTGTGTGTGCCTGGTGTCCATGTTGGGGGTGTGTGTGTGTGAGGTCCATGTTGGGTGTGTGTGTGTGGGGGTCCATGTTGGGTGTGTGTGGGGGGTCCATGTTGGGTGTGTGTGTGAGGGGTCCATGTTGGGTGTGTGTGGGGTCCATGTTGGGGGTGTGTGTGTGTGTGTGGGGTCCATGTTAGGGGTGTGTGTGTGTGTGGGATCCATGTTGGGGGTGTGTGTGGGGGGGGTCCATGTTGGGGGTGTGTGTGTGTGGGGGTCCATGTTGGGGGTGTGTGTGTGTGTGGGGTCCATGTTGGGTGTGTGTGGGGGGTCCATGTTGGGGGTGTGTGGGGGGGTCCATGTTGGGGGTGTGTGTGTGCCTGGTGTCCATGTTGGGGGTGTGTGTGTATGGGGTCCATGTTGGGTGTGTGTGTGTGTGGGGTCCATGTTGTGTGTGTGTGTGGGGGTCCATGTTGGGAGTGTGTGTGTGTGGGGTCCATGTTGGGTGTGTGTATGTGTGGGGTCCATGTTGGGTGTGTGTGTGGGGGTCCATGTTGGGTGTGTGTGTGTGTGGGGGGTCCATGTTGGGTGTGTATGTGTGGGGTCCATGTTGGGGGTGTGTGTGTGGGGGGGGTCCATGTTGGGTGTGTGTGTGGGGGTCCATGTTGGGTGTGTGTGCCTGGGGTCCGTGTTGGGTGTGTGTGCCTGGGGTCCGTGTTGGGTGTGTGTGTGTGGGGTCCATGTTGGGTGTGTGTGCCTGGGGTCCATGTTGGGTGTGTATGTGTGGGGTCCATGTTGGGGGTGTGTGTGTGGGGGTCCATGTTGGGTGTGTGTGTGTGGGGTCCGTGTTGGGTGTGTATGTGGGTCCATGTTGGGTGTGTGTGCCTGGGGTCCGTGTTGGGTGTGTGTGCCTGGGGACAGTGGGTTCGCTTACCAGGGATCTAGGGGGACAGCTCTGGTGTGACTCCATGTTTGGGTCCGTAAAAGCGGGTCGTTGATGTTTAGTTGGTGAAAAACAATAAATAAAAACACAAAAACAAAACTCCAAAAGGGCAGGACAAATGAAAGATACAAAATCATGAGCTCCCTTTTCAGGAGATCATACTCCTTTAGCTGATTAGCTCGGTAATCACTCCCACCTGTGCAAACCACAGAACCTCTGACTAACTGTGGCCTACCTTACTTACCTATTTACTGCATAACAGTATGCATAATGCTTATTACATTATTCTACTGCTCTCCTTCTCTAAAATCTAGACTTCAAGATCTACAGCATTGCTGACTTTCATATTCCCCCGTTCCTGGGACTGATTCAGACCTGGGACAGCAGATGAGTGGACTCTATGGCCAATTAGTGGCAATTAACTACCAGACAGAAAAAACCTGCAGCATTTAGTGCAGACCTAGTGCAGACATAGTGTTCAATGGGTTTGACTGGACTTCCATAATGATTCACCCTCACACACTAACACCATGTATGAACATTTCATTCATCGTTTTCTTATTTGACATTTTTTGCAACATATTTTATGCTGTTTCGCATTTAAGCTGAGGTCCATGATGGATGCTTCTCATTTCTGAACACCTCAACCTCATTTGGCAAGGTCAAGTCCAAAGCACAGACCCAATGAACCAGAGGTGAGACCACCTCTTCCTCATCCTTTCTATTCCTCCTCTACCCCTCTCTCTTTCTCCCTCTCTCCCTCCCTCCCTCTCTCTCTCTCTCTCTCTCCCCCCTGCCACCTCTCCTTCCCTCCCTATCTTTCTGTGGCTGGTTCATGGGTCAGCAGGCGACAGGGCCTGAGTGGGGAGATAAGAGGGGACAGAATAGCATTACTACACCCAGCCCTCTGTGGTTTGACACTGGGATGACGGACAGACAGGAGGCTGGATGGGGGCTGGAGGGATGGAGGAAAAGGGGGCTGGAGGGGGTAGTAATCTGCCTTCGTTTGAAACTCATAATACAGCATCGATAATCATCTTTACACGCTCACACACACACCCACACAGTACATTGCCCCCTGCACACACACCACACACACACATACATACAGCCTCCTCCCCTCCACCCCCATGTGGATATCAGGCCAGTGCAGAGAGGCTCAGCCCGCTGATAGCAGCTCCTCTGGGGGTTAGGGGTGGTGAGGAGAGCCCTGGGAGAGACAGACATGGAGAGAAGCTTACCCTGCCTGTCCACCCTGATACAGAGGGCAGGGGTTACACAGGGCAGGGGGGGGGGCGCTGGGGGATTGGGTGGGGGGTAAGAGGGACTGGGGGAGATTTGTAAAGGGTTACTGGCTGGGTACTGAAGGGGTTGGGGACATGCTGTCGGAGTCCATACAGCCAATGGAATTTTCAGTGCATCGCACAGACAGGAGTAAACATCTCTCCAGTAAGAAGAAGGGCGGGGGTGTATGTTTCATGATTAACAACATGGTGTAATTGTAACAACATATAAGAACTCAAGTCCTTTTGTTCACCTGACCTAGAATTCCTCACAATCAAATGCTGACCGTATTATCTCCCGCCCTCCTTTAAGCAAATCCGACCATGACGTCATCTTGTTGCTCCCCTCCTATAGGCAGGAACTTAAACAGGAAGCGCCCGTGCTTAGGTCTATCCAAAGCTGGTCTGAGCAATCAGATTCCACGCTTCAAGAATGCTTCGATCACGTGGACTGGAATATGTTCCGGGTAGCCTCAGTAGCCCACAATGGCCCGTTCTCACCCCCCTCCTGTACTCCCTGTTCACCCACAACTGCGTGGCCATGCACGCCTCCAACTCAATCATCAAGTTTGCAGACGACACAACAGTGGTAGGCTTGATTGCACTGACAAACTGAAATGGTCCACGCACATAGACAGTGTGGTGAAGAAGGCGCAACAGTGCCTCTTTAATCCTGTTTCCCAAATTTGGCTTATCACCAAAATCCCTCACTAACTATTACAGGAGCACAATTGAGAGCATCCTGTCGGGCTGTATCACTGCCTGTATGGCAACTGCACCGCCCACAACCACAGAACCACAGGGCTCTCCAGAGGGTGGTGCGGTCTGCACAACGCATCCCCGGGAGCAAACTACCTGCCCTCCAGGACATCTACAACACCTGATGTCACAAGAAGGCAAAAAAAGATCATCAAGGACAATAATCACCCAAGCCACTGCCTGTTCACCCCGCTTCCATCCAGAAGGCGCGGTCAGTACAGGTGCATCAGGTCTTGATTACGGAACAGGTTGTAGCTGGTGGGGATCTGCTCTGACTCCAGCACACCTGTCCTCGCCCACACAATGAGAGAGATAGATAGAGAGAGAGAGAGAGAGAGAGAGAGAGAGAGAGAGAGAGAGAGAGAGAGAGAGAGAGAGAGAGAGAGAGAGAGAGAGAGAGAGAGAGAGAGAGAGAGAGAGAGAGAGAGAGAGAGAGAGAGAGAGAGAGAGAGAGAGAGAGAGAGAGAGAGAGAGAGAGAGAGAGAGAGAATCAAGGAGGCACAGGATGAGCAGTGGAGTGTGTTGCAGATGTGACCCTGCCTACCTACAGACATGATATCATTGACCACTTTAATAAATGGAACACTAGTCACTTAAAGAATGTTTACATTACTCATCTAATATGTATAAACTGTATACTCTATTCTTCACTATCTAGTGCATCGTAGCCGCTCTGTCACTGCTCATCCATATATGTTATACTTATATATTCTTATCACATTCCTTTACTAGATTGTGTGTGTTAGGTTTTGTTGTGGAATTGTTAGATATTAGCTGTTAGATACTGCTGCACTGTCAGATCTAGAGAAGAAGCATTTCGCTACACTCGCAATAGCATCTGCTAACCATGTGTATTGACCAATAACATTTGATTTGATTTGGTCTGGGTGTGTTTTTTTTTCCTGGTATGGGGTGTTTTGGGGTGTTACGGTGAGGGCGGTTGTAGTTTTAATTGCAGATGGACATTACAATAAATGAAAAGTGATTTCTGTGCAGAAGTGAAGTTCTAATTGAAATTGAGGTTGGGCCATTGATACGATTTCTGTTTTTAAGCAACCATAATAGAAAATCAACCAATTATGGAGACACTTTCATCCTCAACCCAATCTCAATTTACACTCCTGCTGTTAGGTAATGTGGAGCGTGTGTGTGTGTGAAGGTATCACTGTGTTTAGAGAGAAACGCGGTGTGTGAGCGAGTGTGTGTGAGCTCTTCCTCAAACCAACTCGCCTTCGAGAATCAAATTTTTTTCTCTCTTTCTGCCGGCTCCTTCTTACCATGGCAGAAACCCTTTATTTCATTTTCACTTAACTCTGCTGGTCCCTCCCCTGACCAATCTCTCCATCACTCTCCCTTCCTCTCCTCCTGCCTCCTTCTCTCCTCTCTCCCTCCCTCCTTGTCTTATCCTCTTCCACCTCTCTCATTCCTTTTCCCCCTACCTTCTTCCTCCCCACTCGTCTCCCCTTTTTATCCCACCTTCCCCCTCTCCTTCCCCCATTACCTCTTCCCTTCCTCCCCCTGCCTCCTCCCCCCCTACTCTCCATCTCAGCTCCTGCCTTCTTATCGCAGCACCGCCTTTCTCAGTAATTATTATTACGTGCGGCAGAGATAATTCGAAAGCTGTGAGGAGAAAGAGGGGAGAAAAGAGAGGGATGAAAGAAAGAGTGGTGGAGGCTTCCTGGGCTGTGCAGCTCTTATCTGACCTTGGCCAGAACAACTTATTGTTAGGCAAATCTCATGTGTGGGAAAAAATGGAGCGAGAGAGGGAGAGGCACGTTGGGATAGCGGCAGGGAAAATGGGTGTTTTATGGAGCGATAGCAGAGACAGCGAGAGAAAGAGAGGGATACAGGCATAAAAGGGAACGGAGGGGTGAAACCAGTCAGACAGAGAGCGAGGGAGGGAGGGAGCGAGGCGGGAGAGGACCAGGAAGAAAATAAGTGTGGGGAGGGGGGTATGGGGGAGGTGTATATTTTTTTAACAGCATACTGGAGTAGACACTCTTTGCAGTGTGTCAATAAATCCCAGTGTTGAAGAGGGGTAATATAAAATCAATTCACACTGTCTGGGGAAAGGAGCGTGCTCAAATTCATCAATGCAACATTTGTCATTTTCTCCCTTCTGTGTGTGTGTGTTTGGTTTTGCTATTCTTGTGGGGACCAGAAGTCCTCACAAGGTTTGTAAAAGCAAGGAAAATTCGGACAAGTGGGGACATTTTGCTGGTCCCCACAAGGAAAAAGGCTATTTTAGGCATACGAGTTAGGATTTTGATCAGGAATCTTTTTAATTGAACCCTTATTTTACCAGGTGAATTCACTGAGAACACATTCTCATGTACAGCAACAACCTGGGGAATAGTTACAGGGGAGAGGATGAATGAGCCAATTAGAAGCTGGGGATGATTAGGTGGCCATGATGGCATGAGGGCCAGATTGAGAATTTAGCCAGGACATCAGGGTTAACACCCCTACTCTTACAATAAATGCCATGGGATCTTTAGTGACCACAGAGAGTCAGGACACCCGTTTAACATCCTGTCCGAAAGACAGCACCCTACACAGGCCATTCACTGTCCTGGGGCATAGCCCTCCAACACCACTTCCAGCAGCATCTGGTCTCCTGTGCAATAACTGACCAGGACCAACCCTGCTTAGCTTCAGAGGCAATGCAGCATTGGGATGCAGGGTGGTAGGCTGCTGGCTGAATCAATTGTAAGGATAGTAAAACAACAGTAAAACAGAAATATAGCTACATTCAAGTATTTTCTTCAGAAATCACTCCATTGTCTATGGTTAGTTCAAAATGCTGCGTCTCAGCTTTTAACAGGCACCAGGAAAGGTGACCATATCACACCTATTTTAGCTTCTCTACACTAGACACCAGTCACTTAATCACGTGTAAGGCTAGCCTTGGTTTAGTCCATTCCTATATGTCGGATATTTTATCTCCCTACGAGCTGGGCCGCAGCCTGCGATCCTCTGGAAGGGCACTGTTGAACATTCCAAAGTCTAGGATGAAAACGACAGGAGACCAGGCATTTGCCCTTAGAGCCATTCGACTCTGGAATGGTCTGCCAGAGGCGATCAGGCTTGGAAATTCACTACTTTTTAAAATCCCTGCTGATGACACACTTACAAAGATGCTTCCAATGTACAGTATGATTTCAATGTTGGATTTTAATTAGCTATCTATTCTCATTCTCCTTCCTCCTCTCTTTGTTTTTTTGAGTTAGTACTTATTTTATGGTGTGATGCACTTTGTTGCCTGGATTGAAAGCGTTATATAAGTAAAGTTAGTATTATTAATATGAATATTATTTTTAGTGTTATTCAATACAGACCACAACTGTAATAAATAGGACACGTCCTTCAAAAAGTCTCTCTCCCTCTGTCTCCCTATTTCTCTCACTCTTTCTTTTTCTCTCTCTCGTTCTCTCTCTCTCTCTCTCTCTCTCTCTCGTTCTCTCTCTCTTGTTCTCTCTCTCTCTCTTTTTCTCTCTCTCTCTCTCTCTTTCTCTCTCTCTCTCTCTTTCTCTCTTTCGTTCTCTCATTCTTTCTTTCTTTCTTTCTCTCGTTCTCTCGTTCTCTCGTTCTCTCGTTCTCTCTGTCTCTCGTTCTCTCTCTCGTCCTCTCTTTCTCTCTCTCGTTCTCTCTTTCTCTCTCTTGTTCTCTATCTCTTCCTCTGTCTCTCTTTCTCTCTCTCTCTCTCTGTCCATCTCCCCAATGTTTCTCTGTCACCACCAGAGCTCCTCAAACCCCCATGTGAATGGTCCAAGGCCCTGGCAGCCTACTAACCTCCAGGCTAAAGGGCTTGCCCGGGCCCCTATTGAGCCAGAGCTCTGATGTTCTCAATGACACTGGTCTGGGCAGGTATTGAGCGCAGGCCTCATTGTGAATCCAGAGACAAAGGCAGGAGGTGAATGGGCAAATGGCAGGGCTGACATCAACCAACCTAATAGACCCGGGGTTGCTCGCTCTGTCGCCACACACACACACACACACACACACACAATCACTCTCCCACACTCTTCATCAACCCTCTGAGACCCTCTGCCCTTTGATTGCTGCCCCATCCACTCAACTACCTTTTCAGGACCAAAAAACCCTGGGCCCTTACCCTCCTTCACCCCCTGCCCCTCATTCCTCCAACTGCCCCCCAGCCCACCCTAAACCAGCCCAGCCTAAAGCATCCCACCCTAAACCAGCCCACCCCAGCCCAGCCTTCCCCATCCACAACACCACCTCAGCCCAGCTCTGCCTCAAGCCCACCCACATGCTCCCCAGCCCTCCCCCAGCCCAGTTCACCCCACCCTGCACCCAGCTCAGCCCACCCCAGCCCTCCACCCAAATACTTCTTCTTGAACTGCACTGCTTGTTAAGGGCTTGTAAGTAAGCATTTCACGGTAAAGTCTACACGTGTTGTATTCGGCACATGTGACAAATAAAGCTTGGTTTGATTTGAAGCCCTCCACCCACCCCCCAGCCCATCCCTGCCGCACCCAGTCTACCCCATCTCAGCCCACCCCAGTCCACCCCACCCCAGCCCACCCCAGTCCACCCCACCCCAGCCTAACCCAGTCCACCCCAGCCTAACCCAGTCCACCCCAGTCCACCCCACCCCAGCCTAACCCAGTCCACCCCACCCCAGCCTAACCCAGTCCACCCCAGCCCACCCCAGTCACCCCCAGCCCATCCCTTCCGCCCCCAGTCTACCCCACCCCAGTCCACCCCACCCCAGCCTAACCCAGTCCACCCCAGCCCACCCCAGTCACCCCCAGCCCATCCCTTACGCCCCCAGTCTACCCCTTTTCAGTCGACCCCAGCCCACCCCTGCCTCCTGCCCCATTCAGTTCTTTTTCACAGGGGAACAAACCAACAGAGCTGCCAGGGGTAATGAAGATGCCCCTGGGAATGGACATGGTGAAAGGAGCCCTACTACTTATTGATGTGGGATTGACTGGTTATTGAGAGAAACACAGAGAGGGAGAGAAAGAGATGAAGTGAGAGCGAGAGCGAGAATAGAGAAAAGAGGTGTGATCTGATGCGATGTGCTGTCTGTCCAGCACTGCTCAAGCAAAAAGGTACCAAACCCCCCCATCAGATCAGTGAGTCTCAGAGAGAACATGAGATTACCAACAGGATCTTTTGTTGTCTGAGTAGTGGTTCCTCACATTGATGTGTTCAGACCTCTGGCTGGACTTTAGACTGGACTTTCCCACACTGTGGACTGAGGAGGACCAGCCAATAACCAATAGGTGCTATCACCAAGGTGACCTGCAGCCAAACAACATAGAACTCTCACATCACAGGGTGAACAGTGCTGATGGGTTAACTCAACAAATAACTATTTGTTTGCACATATGTATAAGGAGATATAGAATGTAACAAGAATGAAGCATTGAATTTTTTTTTTTAAGTGATAAGCCAGGAATGATGTACTCTTCTTTCTGATTAGATTTGTGTATTCCACAAATGTGACAACTTGGTCTGTGATTTATCAATGAATTGCCTTTGTATGTACTGTAGGCTGCATCCAATATATTTCAGATGTATAGCATTCTAAACCTGTCAAACATCTACAGTAGTCCGCACGTTGCTATTTAAAAAAAAATCTAAAATAGTGTACTGAAACTGTCTTTACTCTTTACATTGTAATTCGTTTTCAGAAACATACACTCTTTGGAATGGACATGTTGGTAATAGCATGTCTTAGTAATAGAATAGTCTTTGACAGTCTTTGAAACAGGCAAACTATTGAATGTTGACCAGTTGAAGAATGCTGTCTTGAACTGGTGGGTAAGCTTTAATATTGGCTTGACTTGGCTATTTTGTTACTACAAGTACATATTCTGTAATGTTATATTGAACCTGTTTTGAGGTTACAAAATAACACAAACTATCAGGCATAGGCGACATGAGCAGTCGTTTAGCGCCCCCGGCCGCTAGAGGGACCCGACTATTGAGAGTAAGAATAGTAGAATGCGCCAGGTGCAATTTCTAAATTTGGTTGTGCATCAGCAATTTTTTTCTTGTTATGTCACTCACTGACAATCACTCAATTATCCATGTCAGTTACAATTTTTAGATTGGTAAATTAGTCTAGCCAGCTATCTAAACTTGCAGTAATCATGGCCGAATGCTGACTGGACACGCAGGGCACGTGCCCAGGGGCCCAGACCTCCAGGGGGCTCCCATTGATTTTGTCAGTCATTCTCACTCAGATCATATTAGCATGGCATAAATCAATACAAAATGTGTAGAATTTCAGGAAATTAGCTTTAAAACTTAAATTCTCTATACTGTCAAGAGGGTGGCCACAATTTTTTCCCCCCACAAGATGGGGTGCCCCACATTCAAATCTCGCTTAGGACCCCCAAAAGGCTAGAACAGGCTCTGCAAACCATAGAGCTAAAATGGAGTGTTCTTGGTCCTTATTTCAAATAATTGAACACAATCGACTCCAACCTGGCATCTTAATGGTGTTTGTTTTAATCCCCAAGAAACAAAAGAGTGATTCTTAGGTTATTACCACGTAATTAAAATGTTACCATGCCAGGCAGCTAGAGGACTGTCAAGTGGGCCAACACACTGTGGCCGTCGGTGCCATTTAAGATGAGGGAGGACAATATTTTTCATGAGCAGGGCCTTATTTCTATTACAGGATATTGGATGACTGTCATTCATATTCCACTACCCCAACTCAATGTAACATCGGTAGGTTTAGGCTACTACATGATAATCAAATGTTCCCTGTACCCATCATGAAGTTGCTATACCCTAGCCTATGAATGGACGTTTAAAACAGGCCAAGAGAGAAATATGAGTCAAGATGACAGACAGTGACACATTTAATACCGCCTTGCACACTCTTGCCTGCATCTCGCTGATCTAGGGTGTAATAATTAGTTGAACTGTTGCAAAAAAGTTTCTACATTCAGCTATGTTTATCAAGTTTGCTTCCATTTAAGAAACATTTTTCAACAGAATCGGCGGAATTAATACACACACCCCTGATCACTCGCAAACACAGTTCACTTTCATAGCAGCCACATAGAAACAGCATGATCCCTTTGCTCATTTTATTCATTTTTGCCTCTACGACCTCTCCTCCTTTCACCTTTTCCCTTCGCTTGTGGACTTTAGTGCACAACACATCAGCTGTCTGTGACCAGGCGAGAAAACCTTTCCAAACCAAACCTTCATATCATAACCGCAAACCGCTACATACAGCCTACTTCATTGTCACCATATTAGCTAACGTTATAGCTAGTCAACATAGCTACTAGAACTAACTCATTAGTAAACCCGCTTCAATCATGCAGTACAGTAAGCAAGCAGTTTAGCAGTTACACAGGCGAGCTCCGGCAGTCTATGTGTGTTTTTCTATGTTAGTTTACATAATTACTTTATAATTACTTTGTAAGTCTATGGAAGGGGGTGAGAACCATGAGCCTCCTAGGTTTTGTATTGAAGTCAATGTCCACAGAGGAGGACAGAAACTAGCTGTCCTCTGGCTACACCATGGTGCTACCCTACAGAGGGCTGTTGAGGCTACTGTAGACCTTGGTACCAAACAGTGTGTTTTAATAAATTCTTTGGTGTGATGTGAATATAGTTTTACCTAACAATGTTAACTTTTTTTAAATGTTTCACAATTTTTTTGGGGGGGGGAATTCACTGAGGTGGATGGTTCTTCCCTTCCCCCTCTGAGGAGCGTCCACTGCTCCACACCTACACACCTACAAACATACATACACACCTTCACAAACACTCGCCTACACACATACACACCTACGCAAACACAGAGAACTC
This sequence comes from Oncorhynchus tshawytscha, assembly GCF_018296145.1. NCBI lineage: Eukaryota > Metazoa > Chordata > Actinopteri > Salmoniformes > Salmonidae > Oncorhynchus > Oncorhynchus tshawytscha. The sequence goes on from NC_056448.1 coordinate 7,910,528, forward strand.
GGAGAAAGTGACAGCTAGCGAGGCTTCATGATTTTGTCAGTATAATTTGTCACTATTGACTGTCTAAAAGCGTTGGGGTGATAGTGAAGGGCAGCTGCCAATGGTGGCCCTCTCCGTCTCTCTGGTAAATGACTGTCTCCTCTGTAGTAATTACCTAAATGGGCTCATTCAAAACCTCTTCATTGTCGAATCAGTTAATTAATTAGATGTTTCACTGACAGGATAATGGTGAGAGCATGCTAAATAGATTAGTCTGGAACTTGATTTATTGTTGCAAGCCACCCCTTCTTTCTTTTGTTTATCTCTCCCTCTCAATCTCCCTTTCCCTTTCTCTTATGCCTCTCTCTCTATTCTCTCTCTCTGTCTCTCTCGTCCTTCCATCTTCATTTCTTTCTCTCTCTCTCTCTCTCTCTCTCTCTCTCTCTCTCTCTCTCTCTCTCTCGCTCTCTCTCTCTCTCACGTTTTACCATCTATATGTATTTTACTATCTATCAGCCACACTCCTTCTCTCTGAAACCACGCTCACAGACATGAAACTCAACATCTGATAAGACAAAGATATTTTCCTGCTGCAGATGCACCTACTCTGACTTTTAGAGAGACTATGATGTACAGTGTGGGAGGTGTACAGATTGCACTTATGACACTACTGTAGTCAGTTAAAAGTCATGTTTTTCTATGTAACGCCGTATCCTATAGGCTCTCTTATACCATAGTTGTCACCAGGTGCAGGTGCATAAATGTAACTGTTAAATCGGGCCAACGTAAGGAGAAACCTGGTTGTCATTTCAAAGGACCGAAAGAGTGTGAAGATAGAGCGGTGTGTTATTGAGAGAACTGGAATCACTTGATTAATCAACAAAGAGAAACAGGTCTCCTCTCTCTCTCTCTCTCTCTCTCTCTCTCTCTCTCTCTCTCTCTCTCTCTCTCTCTCTCTCTCTCTCTCTCTCTCTCAAAGCCCAATCAAAAAAGTGGTGGTGGCTCAGGGCTGTAGCTCCGCGGGGCCAAATCCTCTTGTTGCTCTGGTGGGAGCATGAAAAGCCAGGAGGGGAGTCTCCTTTTGTCCCCACAGAACAAGCCTAACACGCTTTCACAGAGACAAGGAATGGGAGAGCTGTTTTGGGGGAGCTGAGAAACAGCCAACAAGAGGTGCGAATGAGACGTCCATTCATCTCCTGAGCTTTACACTAATTCCCCCACCGTCGCCTTTTCTTCCCTCTCGTCTGCGCCGCCACAAAACAACAAACAGGGATAAAGGAGTGAAAAGAGGGGGATCCGGGGGGGCTTAGGGTCACGTTGTAATCCCTCGCCACTTCTGACCCCTCAACACCCTGTAAGTCCCTGACCTCTTCATTGAAGGGCTGAGGTTTGCATCTATAGGACCGGTGAACCTCCCACACACACATTTACACACACACACACACACACACACACACATAATCAGACACACACAATCACACACACTCCAAGTCCCCTTTAAAAAGCCTAGCCAAGGAATTTGTTCTTTGGAGCCGCTCGCGGGTGAAGGGAAGGAGGGTGGTGTAAAGAGGTATTCTGTGAGGAGTCTATAAGTAGGGCTAGCTCTGATCGTGTTTCTTTTCTCCCACCATTTAATTCGTCTTTAGAGGCCATCTCGTTAATATGATCTTCCCTCGCTGTTTTTTTTCATCACCCCCTCCCCAACTCCAAGACCCCATCTCGCCCCAAACTTCAAAGACCCTCGTCTGCCGAAAGAGAAAGTCACCTCTTTCTTTCATTCCCTCTGCTCTTGCTCACTCCTTTTTTCTTACCAAGGCTTTCTTTCTCTCCTCCTCTCCCCCTCTCCCCTCTCCTCTTCTCCTCCTCTCCCCTCTCACCCCCCCCCTCTCCTCCTCTCCTTCTTTCCCCTCTCCTCCTCTCCTCCTCTCCCCTCCTCTCCTCCTCCCTCTCTCCTCCTCTCCCTCCTCTCCCCTCTCCTCCTCTCCTCCTCTCCCCTAAGCAGCCGTGAAGAAATAATCATCTCACTTTCTGAGGCTGCTTTGCATCTGAAAAAAGAATAATTTGCTGAATGCTGGGGAGGGAGGGAGGGAGGGAGGGGGAGGGAGGGGGAGGGAGGGAGGGAGGGAGGGAGGGAGGGAGGGAGGGAGGGAGGGAGGAGGGGAGGGGGAGGGAGGGGAGGGAGGGAGGGAGGGAGGGAGGGAGGGAGGGAGGGAGGGAGGGAGGGAGGGAGGGAGGGAGGGAGGGAGGGAGGGAGGGAGGGAGGGAGGGAGGGAGGGGGAGGGAGGGAGGGAGGACAGATGCTTCTCCCACACTGCATTGCTATCCCCCATCAGATCCAGAGGCCTGGCTCTGAACTGAACACAGCCTAATATATCACGTTATGCACCTAGAAGAGTAATCTCCATTGCAAGTTTATTTGTAATTCCTTGAAATTGATCATGTTTGATTTTGCCCAAATGCCCCTTGCGGGTGTGAGTGCACTCGTGCAGACACACATGCACACACAAAAAAAAATCTTAATTTGTTAATTCACTAAGCAACTGATGGTTAACAATGGCTCCCGTGCACGCACACTTCCACTTAGTTTATTCCAGGTGAAATTCTCAATTATATTTTACTAATCTACGGCGGTGCATATAACCGTGAGGCGGAGACAGACAGGCTGAGCTATGGCATGTCTGAAGGTGCAGTGTGTAATCCTGTAATATTCAGAGAGGGCAGTCGGAAGAATTCATTCCTCTCTCCCCCTCTGCTCCCTCACCCTCCAGGACCCCGGCCTTCGATACACAGATAACACCCCCCTCTTATCTCCATGGAACAGAGGCCTTTAATACACTGACCCACCACCAACACACACACACACAGAAACACACAGAAGCGCACACACACAGACACAGACACACACACACACACAGAAACTCACACACAAATACAGACACATACATGCACACACAAACAGGCACCCAGAAACGCAGACAAACATATTGAAACAGGCAGAATAGCAGACAAACATATTGAAACACGCAGAATAGCAGACAAACATATTGAAACAGGCAGAATAGCAGACAAACATATTGAAACAGGCAGAATAGCAGACAAACATATTGAAACACGCAGAATAGCAGACAAACATATTGAAACAGGCAGAATAGCAGACAAACATATTGAAACAGGCAGAATAGCAGACAAACATATTGAAACACGCAGAATAGCAGACAAACATATTGAAACAGGCAGAATAGCAGACAAACATATTGAAACAGGCAGAATAGCAGACAAACATATTGAAACACGCAGAATAGCAGACAAACATATTGAAACAGGCAGAATAGCAGACAAACATATTGAAACAGGCAGAATAGCAGACAAACATATTGAAACACGCAGAATAGCAGACAAACATATTGAAACAGGCAGAATAGCAGACAAACATATTGAAACAGGCAGAATAGCAGACAAACATATTGAAACACGCAGAATAGCAGACAAACATATTGAAACAGGCAGAATAGCAGACAAACATATTGAAACAGGCAGAATAGCAGACAAACATATTGAAACAGGCAGAATAGCAGACAAACATATTGAAACACGCAGAATAGCAGACAAACATATTGAAACAGGCAGAATAGCAGACAAACATATTGAAACAGGCAGAATAGCAGACAAACATTGAAACAGGCAGAATAGCAGACAAACATATTGAAACAGGCAGAATAGCAGACAAACATATTGAAACAGGCAGAATAGCAGACAAACATATTGAAACAGGCAGAATAGCAGACAAACATATTGAAACAGGCAGAATAGCAGACAAACATATTGAAACAGGCAGAATAGCAGACAAACATATTGAAACACGCAGAATAGCAGACAAACATATTGAAACAGGCAGAATAGCAGACAAACATATTGAAACAGGCAGATTAGCAGACAAACATATTGAAACAGGCAGAATAGCAGACAAACATATTGAAACAGGCAGAATAGCAGACAAACATATTGAAACACGCAGAATAGCAGACAAACATATTGAAACACGCAGAATAGCGGACAAACATATTGAAACAGGCAGAATAGCAGACAAACATATTGAAACAGGCAGAATAGCAGACAAACATTTTGAAACAGGCAGAATAGCAGACAAACATATTGAAACAGGCAGAATAGCAGACAAACATATTGAAACACGCAGAATAGCAGACAAACATATTGAAACAGGCAGAATAGCAGACACACATATTGAATCAGGCAGAATAGCAGACACACCAAATAGACTGGTGGATAGCCCCTTTAGGACCACCACATTAAAATGCGTGCGTGTGAACATATAGAATTCTATTGGTTTAGTCTGCGGCAGCCTAGATTGTGTGTTTAGTCTGGCTCTGGAGGTGCTGTGTGCAGAGGATGCAGACACTTGTTAGGTCTGGTGGGAATTGTGCCGGGTTTTTGGTTTGATCTTTGATTCAATTCTGGCTTGTATAATGACTTGATCTGGCTTGATGGTAATTCTTTATCCCTGTACATTTTGATTATAGTCTTGTTTCTGGTGTTGTGTCTATTGTTAGGTACTGGTGTTAATTGTGGCCTGTTGTGCATACTGTAGCTGAAATGTTAATAATTCCGGTTGTGTGTTGATTCCTTGCCCCTGTATATATTATATTCCACTAGCTGTACTGTTGATTTTGTTGTGTGATGATTGTTTGCTCGAGATTCTGACCTGTTGTCCTGGAGATCTTGGCCATTGCTCCCTAAATTTTATCAGCATATTGATTGCGCAACCAGGGGTGGAAAGACCCTGGATCATTGTTACTCTAACTTCCGCGACGCATATAAGGCCCTGCCCCGCCCCCTTTCGGAAAAGCTGACCACGACTCCATTTTGTTGATCCCTGCCTACAGACAGAAACTAAAACAAGAAGCTCCCACGCTGAGGTCTGTCCAACGCTGGTCCGACCAAGCTGACTCCACACTCCAAGACTGCTTCCATCACGTGGACTGGGAGATGTTTCGTATTGCGTCAGACAACAACATTGACGAATACGCTGATACGGTGTGCGAGTTCATTAGAACGTGCGTTGAAGATGTCGTTCCCATAGCAACGATTAAAACATTCCCTAACCAGAAACCGTGGATTGATGGCAGCATTCGTGTGAAACTGAAGGCACGAACCACTGCTTTTAATCAGGGCAAGGTGTCTGGTAACATGACTGAATACAATCAGTGCAGCTATTCCCTCCGCAAGGCTATCAAACAAGCTAAGCGCCAGTACAGAGACAAAGTAGAATCTCAATTCAACGGCTCAGACACAAGAGGTATGTGGCAGGGTCTACAGTCAATCACGGACTACAGGAAGAAACCCAGCCCAGTCACGGACCAGGATGTCTTGCTCCCAGGCAGACTAAATAACTTCTTTGCCCGCTTTGAGGACAATACAGTGCCACTGACACGGCCTGCAACGGAATCATGCGGTCTCTCCTTCACTGCAGCCGAAGTGAGTAAGACATTTAAACGTGTTAACCCTCGCAAGGCTGCAGGCCCAGACGGCATCCCCAGCCGCGCCCTCAGAGCATGCGCAGACCAGCTGGCCGGTGTGTTTACGGACATATTCAACCAATCCCTATACCAGTCTGCTGTTCCCACATGCTTCAAGAGGGCCACCATTGTTCCTGTTCCCAAGAAAGCTAAGGTAACTGAGCTAAACGACTACCGCCCGTAGCACTCACATCCGTCATCATGAAGTGCTTTGAGAGACTAGTCAAGGACCATATCACCTCCACCCTACCTGACACCCTTGACCCACTCCAATTTGCTTACCGCCCAAATAGGTCCACAGACGATGCAATCTCAACCACACTGCACACTGCCCTAACCCATCTGGACAAGAGGAATACCTATGTGAGAATGCTGTTCATCGACTACAGCTCGGCATTCAACACCATAGTACCCTCCAAGCTCGTCATCAAGCTCGAGACCCTGGGTCTCGACCCCGCCCTGTGCAACTGGGTACTGGACTTCCTGACGGGCCGCCCCCAGGTGGTGAGGGTAGGCAACAACATCTCCTCCCCGCTGATCCTCAACACTGGGGCCCCACAAGGGTGCGTTCTGAGCCCCCTCCTGTACTCCCTGTTCACCCACGACTGCGTGGCCATGCACGCCTCCAACTCAATCATCAAGTTTGCGGACGACACAACAGTGGTAGGCTTGATTACCAACAACGACGAGACGGCCTACAGGGAGGAGGTGAGGGCCCTCGGAGTGTGGTGTCAGGAAAATAACCTCACACTCAACGTCAACAAAACTAAGGAGATGATTGTGGACTTCAGGAAACAGCAGAGGGAACACCCCCATCCACATCGATGGAACAGTAGTGGAGAGGGTAGCAAGTTTTAAGTTCCTCGGCATACACATCACAGACAAACTGAATTGGTCCACTCACACAGACAGCATCGTGAGGAAGGCGCAGCAGCGCCTCTTCAACCTCAGGAGGCTGAAGAAATTCGGCTTGTCACCAAAAGCACTCACAAACTTCTACAGATGCACAATCGAGAGCATCCTGGCGGGCTGTATCACCGCCTGGTATGGCAACTGCACCGCCCTCAACCGTAAGGCTCTCCAGAGGGTAGTGAGGTCTGCACAACGCATCACCGGGGGCAAACTACCTGCCCTCCAGGACACCTACACCACCCGATGCTACAGGAAGGCCATAAAGATCATCAAGGACATCAACCACCCGAGCCACTGCCTGTTCACCCCGCTGTCATCCAGAAGGCGAGGTCAGTACAGGTGCATCAAAGCTGGGACCGAGAGACTGAAAAACAGCTTCTATCTCAAGGCCATCAGACTGTTAAACAGCCACCACTAACATTGAGTGGCTACTGCCAACACACTGTCAATGACACTGACTCTACTCCAGCCACTTTAATCATGGGAATTGATGGGAAATGATGTAAATATATCACTAGCCACTTTAAACAATGCTACCTTATATAATGTTACTTACCCTACATTGTTCATCTCATATGCATACGTTGATACTGTACTCTATATCATCGACTGCATCCTTATGTAATACATGTATCACTAGCCACTTTAACTATGCCACTTGGTTTACATACCTATCTCATATGTATATACTGTACTCGATATCATCTCCTGTATCTTGCCTATGCTGCTCTGTACCATCACTCATTCATATATCCTTAAGTACATATTCTTTATCCCCTTACACTGTGTATAAGACAGTAGTTTTTTTGGAATTGTTAGTTAGATTACTTGCTCGTTATTACTGCATTGTCGGAACTAGAAGCACAAGCATTTCGCTACACTCGCATTAACATCTGCTAACCATGTGTATGTGACAAATAAAATTTGATTTGATTTGATTTGATTCTGGTATTGTGATGATTCTAGTATTCTAGTGTTGACTGTGGATGCAGCGCTAACGGATTCTGGTTTTGTTTTCGTTCATTCTCAGATCCCTGTATCTGTGCTGTTGAGTCTGGTACAGTGTTTAGTGTTGACTCTGGTGAATGTCGAGCTGCTGCTAGCTGTTGATTCTGCTGTGTACATCTGCTGTCAGCTCTCCCAGCGGTCGCCTGCTAAACGGGAAGTGTCTGGCTGGCGAAGGAGGGCTGTTTGTCCGCTTCCAAACATATTGATCTCCTGCAGGAGGGAAAACATTTGCAATGGCGTCTGACGCGACTAGGATGAGGGGAGAGGGGAGGCCGGCCGGCCCTGAGGTGGGTAAATAGCTTTGTCAAGTCTGGCGAGGCAAACTTCCTCTCCTGCAGAGTAGAGTAGAGTAGAGTAGAGTAGAGAGAGAGAGAGAGAGAGAGAGAGAGAGAGAGAGAGAGAGAGAGAGAGAGAGAGAGAGAGAGAGAGAGAGAGAGAGAGAGAGAGAGAGAGAGAGAGAGAGAGAGAGAGAGAGAGAGAGAGAGAGAGAGAGAGTGTGTATATGTGTGTGTGTCGGGCGAGGCGAGGCGAGGCGAGGCGAGCCTCCTCTGCCGAGGAACAGAGGAATAGCAGTTGTATTTGCTGAGTGTTCAGAAAGAGGGAATCTCCTGCAAGGCCGACATGACAGACACAAACACAGGACATCAGAGCACACCAGTGTGTGTGTGTGTGTGTGTGTGTGTGTGTGTGTGTGTGTGTTTGTGTGTGTGTGTCTGTGTGCCCACCCCAGAAGCCTGTCCCTATTCGACTCGGCTGTGATATGTGCTCAAAGTAACAGATTTTGGACTGCTGTAGGGTGTGTGTTGTATTTGGGGAAGTCGGTGAGTTTGTTTGTGTGTGTGGGATTTCATCTTAACAGGAGGTGAAATTGCTGGGAGTGGCCAAATTGCTTCAGTCCTTTCAGTTGGCCAATCACTAGTAGCTTTCTCAGAAAATGAACAGATATCCACATTTTGAGAGAGAGAGAAAGATAGAGAGATACAGTATATTAGATGTGGCTGCCCTATATGGGAAATGGGGTTATCTTATCCGTCAAATGTCCACCCCCATATTTCCCAGACACCACCTTTCCCCCACCCACCACACACCTACTGATACACACACACATACACACACACACACACTTCACACAAACAACCTCACAGCCTCACGGCCAGGATATGAATATTGAACAGTAGCCTCTGTCTGCATGGCGAGCCTGCCAGTCATTGTCAAATAGGACTTAATCTTTTCAATTTCTGGGTGCAAATATTCACACTGGCTGCTGTTTGTCCCTCAGATTAATGAGCCTCTCTCCCATAATCCTCGGCTGCTAATTCAAGTGGCTGCCGGACCGGTTAGCCAGGGGAGCAGGGGACGCTGGAGTACATACGCAACCAAGATTATTCACTCTCTGGTTTGGGATTCGGCAACCCACCACCCACCCACATGCACACCCACCCATGCACACACACACACACCCATACACACACACACCCTGCCCCCCGACCGACTACTTTCCTCCCCAATTCTCTCTCTCTGGAAGTGTGAGGCTTGTCTGATACTCTGAGGTTGGTGTTGCTGAGGTGAATTAGAAAATGTTGTGATGAGATTTTGGCTTGTAGTATGATTTTGTGAACACTGGTTAGAGGAGTTTCAGCTCTGTTGGAGGAGCCTACCGCAGGACGATAATGAACTAGATTCATGTTACAGACCTGATGAAAACATGAACATCGTGAGAGAGACAATCGACCTCTATCATTATTTATTTCTCTATCTCCTCTCTGTCGCTTTCTTTCTCTCTCCCACACACCTGTCCGCCCTCACCCACCCACCCTCCCTCCATCCCACACACACACACACACACACACACACACACACACACACACACACACACAGACACACACTCTCACCTAAAGAAAATCTCACCTCTCTCACCTAAAGAAAATCTCTTTCAAATCCCACACACACCTACACACATTTTTCTCTCTCTCCCTCCTCTCTTTCTCTTAGCCCCCTCCCCGTTCTCTCTCTCGCTCTCTCCCTGTCCCTCCCTCTCTCTCTCTCTCTCTCTCTCTCTCTCTCTCTCTCTACTCTCTGGGAGATGGATGGTGGTGCCACTGTCCTTCATTCTGCCTGCCTATTTAAATGCCTGTCATGGTCCCAACCTGCAGCTATAGATAGCCAGCTGAAGCCTGACCCCTCTCTACAGGGTCACTGTGAGGTCAAAGGTCACCCGGACACACTCAGAACACACACCATCATAAAGGAGGGAGGCTTACTTTTCTCATCGTTTCCTAATTCTCTCATCTGTTTTTCAGCAACATGGTTGTCTTCTTTCTTTTTCTCTGCTTTCCTCTGTCTATGCTCGTCTGTCTTCTCTTCATTTACTCACCCCTCTCCTCTCTTCTCCTCACCTCCTCACCTCCCCACACTAACCACGACAGAGCTCTTTAACTAAAAGCACCTTCCATCCCTCGGTCATTCCATTAGCACCACCAGACGGGGGAGGTTGTGTGGTGGCTGCTGTCTGTGACCCCAGCCTGATTAATGGAGTAGGTGAGGGCAGAGGTGCGGCGCGCACCCCCGCTCATTAGCTCATTAGTATGGGCCGGTGGCGGGAGGTGATATCCCTCATTAGGGGTCAATAACAGGGGAGGAAACGCTGAGCCCTTGCAGGGTGACATCCACTCACACTCTTCCTCACACCTCCATCTCAGCCACTTTTCTTTTTCTTTTCTTCTTATTTCATCCCTCTGCACCTCCCAGGTATTACTGAGGTGGAATGGCGAGGATTGTATTTCTTTTCAAAATCTTTATTTGGCTGCCAGGTACGTTGTTGAGAACAAGTGATCTATCACAATAACAACATGGTTACTGATTGTTTGTGAACTATGACGTATGAAACGTGTGATAGGCAAGATTGTTCGGCCTTGTTCCCTTCGCCTGTAACAGTAGAGCAAAGCTATCACGACTCACATGGCTCAAGTACAACTGACTCAACTGAACTCCTGTTCTGTGCGTGCTCCTGTATGCATGTCAATGTGTGTGTGTGTGTGTGTGTGCGTGCTCCTGTATGCATGTCAATGTGTGTGTGTGTGTGTGTGTGCGTGCTCCTGTATGCATGTCAATGTGTGTGTGTGTGTGTGTGTTTGTGCGTGCTCCTGTATGCATGTCAATGTGTGTGTGTGTGTGTGTGTGTGCGTGCTCCTGTATGCATGTCAATGTGTGTGTGTGTGTGTGTGTGTGTGCGTGCTCCTGTATGCATGTCAATGTGTGTGTGTGTGTGTGCGTGCTCCTGTATGCATGTCAATGTGTGTGTGTGTGTGTGTGTGCGTGCTCCTGTATGCATGTCAATGTGTGTGTGTGTGTGTTTGTGCGTGCTCCTGTATGCATGTCAATGTGTGTGTGTGTGTGTGTGTGTGCGTGCTCCTGTATGCATGTCAATGTGTGTGTGCATATCGACATGTATATACTGTCTGTGTGTGTGTCCGAATGTTTGAGTATCTGCGTGTGTGTGATGAGATTCCCCCAGGTGTGTGTGTGATGAGATTCCCCCAGGCGTGAGTGTGATCAGATTCCCCCAGGCGTATGTGTGATCAGATTCCTCCAGGTATGTGTGTGATCAGATTCCCCCAGGCGTGTGTGTGTGATGAGATTCCCCAGGCGTGTGTGTGATGAGATTCCCCCAGGCGTGTGTGTGATGAGATTCCCCCAGACGAGAATGTGATGTGATTCCCCCAGGCGTGTGTGTGAGGTGATTCCCCAGGCGTGTGTGTGAGGTGATTCCCCCAGGCGTGTGTGTGAGGTGATTCCCCCAGGCGTGTGTGTGAGGTGATTACCCCAGGCGTGTGTGTGAGGTGATTCCCCCAGGCGTGTGTGTGAGGTGATTCCCCCAGGCGTGTGTGTGAGGTGATTCCCCCAGGCGTGTGTGTGATGAGAATCCCCCAGGTGTATGTGTGATCAGATTCCCCCAGGTGTGTGTGTGATGAGATTCCCCCAGGTGTATGTGTGATGAGATTCCCCCAGGTGTATGTGTGATGAGATTCCCCAGGCGTGGGTGTGATGAGATTCCCCAGGCGTGGGTGTGATGAGATTCCCCAGGTGTATGTGTGATGAGATTCCCCCAGGCGTGGGTGTGATGAGATTCCCCCAGGCGTGGGTGTGATGAGATTCCCCAGGTGTATGTGTGATGAGATTCCCCCAGGCGTGGGTGTGATGAGATTCCCCAGGTGTATGTGTGATGAGATTCCCCCAGGCGTGGGTGTGATGAGATTCCCCCAGGCGTGGGTGTGATGAGATTCCCCCAGGTGTGGGTGTGATGAGATTCCCCCAGGCGTGGGTGTGATGAGATTCCCCCAGGTATATGTGTGATGAGATTCCCCCAGGCGTGGGTGTGATGAGATTCCCCCAGGCGTGGGTGTGATGAGATTCCCCCAGGTGTGGGTGTGATGAGATTCCCCCAGGTGTATGTGTGATGAGGTGTTTGTGTTTACACTGATGCTCCCTCCTGGTGAGACATCATTAATTTGTCCCAGTGCTTTCATATTATGGATGCATACATTTATTTAGACTTGTGCAAATATTTGCAGAGAGTGTGGGTGTGTGTTTATATGTGTGTAGTTATCTGTGGATAATGAATGTTTATATCCTTTGGCCTAAATGCTGCGTATTCAAACTAATCAATCAAATAAACTGATTACTGATTGGGTGGTAGTCACCTGGTTGTCACTTTACTCTGAGGATGGCATGTCATTTCAATAAAGATTTGTTTAATGTTGTCAATATTTTGTTACTTTACCAGTGTCTTGGCCTTTTGCATGAACCATGTCCACACAAGTTTAGCATTCTAATTTCTGCCATTTTCATGTGCTTAAATTATTATTATTATTTTTACAGCTGAACAAAAATACAAATACAAAGTTTAAAGTGTTGGTGCCATGTTCCATGAGTTGAAATAAATGATCCCAGACACTTTCCATTCCCACAAAAAGCGCACATTTGTTTACAATCCCTGTTATTTCTGCTTTGCCAAGATAATCCATCAACCTGACAGGTGTGGCATATTAAGAAGCTGATTAAACAGCATGATCATTACATACATCATTGTTCCCACCCCCTTGTGCTGGGGACAATAAAAGGCCACTCTAAAATGTGCGGTTGTCACAGAACACAATGCCACAGATCTCAAAAGTTTTTGAGGGAGCGTGCAATTGGCAGGCTGACTGCAGGAATGTCCACCAAAGCTGTTGCCAGAGAATTGAATGTTCATTTCTCTACCATAAACTGCATTCAATATTGTTTTAGAGAATTTGACAGTACGTCCAACTGGCTTAACAACCACAGACCACGTGTAACCACGCCAGGCCAGGACCTCCACATCCGGCTTCTTCACCTGAGGGATCATCTGAAACCAGCCACCTGAACAGCTGCTGAAACTGTGGTTTTGCACAATCGAAGAACTTCTGTACAAACTGTCAGAAACCGTCTCGGGGAAGGTCATATGCGTGCTCGTCGTCCCCACTAGGGTCTTGACCTGACTGCAGGTCGGCGTTGTCACAGACTTCAGTGGGCAAATGCTCACCTTCGATGGCCACTGCCACGCTGGAGAAGTGTGCTATTCACAGATGAATCTCGGTTTCAACTGTACCGGGCAGATGGCGAGCGGTTTGCTGATGTTAACGTTGTGAACAGAGTGCCCCATGGTGGCGTGGGGGTTATGGTATGGGCAGGCATAAGTTACTTTGCACAGTCATTGAAGAGGAGTAGGACAACATCAACAGCTGGATCAACAGGCCCCAATCAACAGCCTGATCAACAGGCCCCAATCAACAGCCTGATCAACAGGCCCTAATCAACAGCCTGATCAACAGGCCCCAATCAACAGCCGGATCAACTCTATCCAAAGGAGATGTCTCAAGCTACATGAGGCAAATGGTGGTCACACCAGATACTGACTGGTATTTTTAAGGTAATTGGGATTAACAGATGCATATCTGTATTCCCGGTCATGAGAAATCCATAGATGTATTTATTTAAATTGACTGATTTCCTAATATGAACTGTAACTTTTTTGCGTGTTGCATTTATATATTTTTTCAGTGTATATTTCAGGCATTTAAAAAGGAACAGAAAGGAACTAAATAAACTGGTACTTTGTTTTGGTTTGAACCGGTTCCATACTTTCTTTTGCTGGCCAAAACAGTGGACGGAACAACAACAAAAATGTGTTCTGTTCAGATCGGAAGAATTGGAAAATAATTTTGGTTCTAATCCAGGCTGTTGTTGCCATACCTCCAAAATCAAGTCGCTGTCACACCTCCCTTGGAGGCCTGGATCATGTTGTATTGCTAGCTCCCTGCGGCAAGATTTTGATTGGATGTTACATTTCAAGAACCCTCCCCCACACATGCCCGTTGGTGCTACGTGTTATGTTCGACACATTATTCAGAGAGTTGTTCTGTATGGTAGTTTTGCAACATTGCAGAAAATGGAAGAAAACCTGCAGGAAAAACTGCATTCTGTTTTGTCAGAAGTCTATACAAAACGAAAATCGACATACCGTGCAATTATTCAAGCTCTAGTTGGTTGTTGATCATTGCTAGACAGCCATTTTCAAGTCTTGCCATAGGTGTTCAAGCCGATTTAAGTCAAAACTGTAACTAGGCCACTCAGGAACATTCAATATCGTTTTGATAAGCAACTCCAGTGTATATTTGGCCTTGTGTATTAGGTTATTTTCCTGCTGAAAGCTGAATTTGTCTCCTAGTGTCATGCCCTGACCTTAGAGATCCTTTTTATGTCTCTATTTTGGTTTGGTCAGGGTGTGATTTGGGGTGGGTATTCTATGTTCTATTATTTGTATTTATATGTTTTGGCCGGGTAGGGTTCTCAATCAGGGACAGCTGTCTATCGTTGTCTCTGATTGAGAACCATACTTAGGTAGCCATTTTTCCCACCTGTCTTTGTGGGAAGTTAACTTTGTTTGTGGCACTTAGCCTTAAGCTTCACAGTTGTTTGGTATTGTTTATTGTTTATTGTTTTTGTACGGCGTCATAAATAATAAAGGATTATGTACGCTCACCACGCTGCACCTTGGTCCAGTTCTTTCAACGGGCGTGACACCTAGTGTCTGTTGGAAAGCAGACTGAACCAAGGTTTCCTCTAGGATTTTGCCTGTGCTTAGCTCTATTCCATTTATTTTTATCCTAAAAAACTCCCTAGTCCTTGCCGATGACAAACATGCCCATAACATGATGCAGACACCACGCTTGAAAATATAAAGAGTGGTACTCAATGACGTGTTGTGTTGGATTTGCCCCAAACATAATGCTTCGTATTCTTTGCCACATTTTATGCAGTATTACTTTATTGTCTAATTGCAAACAGGATGCATGTTTGGAATATTTTTTAACTGTACCGGCTTTCTTCTTCTCAGTCTGTAATATAAGTTAGTATTATGGAGTTATTACAATGTGGATGATTCATCCTCAGTTAGCTCCTATCACAGCCATTAAACTCTGTAACTGTTTTAAAATCACCATTGGCCTCATTGTGAAATCCCTGAGCGGTTTCCTTCCTCTCCAACAACTGAGATAGGAAGGACGCCTGAATTATGTTACTTTACAGCCTTATTCTAAAATGGATTAATAAATAAAAAAATCCTCATCGATCTACTGTACACACAATACCCTAGAATTACTATATTTATTTTAAAAAATGGAAATATCACCGTTTTCAGACCCTTTACTCAGTACTTTGTTGAGGCATCTTTGGCAGCGATTACAGCCTCAAGTCTTCTTGGGTATGATGCTACAAGCTTGGCACACCTGTATTTGGGAGTTTCTTCCATTCTTCTCTGCAGAAAAAAACTCTGGAGCTCTGTCAGAGTTACCATCGGGTTCTTGGTCACCTCCCTGACCAAGGCCCTCCTCCCCCGATTGCTCAGTTTGGCCGGGCGGCCAGCTCTAGGAAGAGTCTTGGTGGTGCCGAACTTATTGTATTTAATAATTATGGTGGCCACTGTGATCTTGGGGACCTTCAATGCTGCAGACATTTTTTGGTACCCTTCCCCAACCTGTGCCTCGACACAATCCTGTCTCGAACCTCTACGGACAACTCCTTCGACCTCATGGCTTGGTTTTTGCTCTGACATGCACTGTCAACTGTGGGACCTTATATAGACAGGTGTATGCTTTTCCAAATCATGTCCAATCAATTGAATTTACCACAGGTGGATTCCAATGAAGTTGTAGAAACATGTCAAGGATGGTCAATGGATGCAGGATGCACCTGAGCTCAATTTAGATTTTCATAGCAAAGGGTCTAAATACTTATGTAAATAAGGTATTTCTGTTTTCAAACATTAAAAAAACTGTTTTGTGGTAGATTGATGAGAAAAAAATACTTTTAGAATAAGGGTGTAACTTAACAGAATGTGGAAAAAGTCCAGGTGTCTGAATACTTTCTGAATGCACTGTATGCAAATAATCTCATACTTGGTGGATCTTTGATGTTATGAGGCTGTTTTGTTTCCACTGGTCCTGGGGCCCTTGTTAAGGCCAACGGCATCATGAACTCTAACAAGCTCCAGGACGTTTTAGTCAAAAACCTTGTTGCCTTTGCCAGGGGGCTGAAACTTGGCCATAAGTGGATCTTCCAGCACGACAATGACCCCAAGCAGACATCAAAATCCACAAAGAAATTGTTAATTGACCACAAAATCAACATTTTGCAAAAGCCATCTCAGTCTCCAGACTTGAACCCTGTTCAAAAACTGCAGTTTGAATTGAAGAGGACAGTCCATAAGCGCAGACCGAGGGATATTAAAGGATCTGGAAAGATTCTGCATGGAGGAATGGTATAAGATCCCTCCCGATGTGTTCTCCAATCTCATGAAACATTAAAGAAAAAGGCTCAGCACAATTATCCTCGCAAGGGGAGGGTGCACAAAGTATTGAAAACAGGGGTGCCAATCATTTGTCCACCTATCTTTCTTAGATGTGTTTCATTATACTTGCTAAACAAAACATTTTTCTCTGCGCAATTGTACTACTTTAAAATAGAATGTTCAATAGCTCAGTTCTTTTTATATAGTATTTTTCTGCTCATCTTTATCAAGGGTGCCTGTCATTTAGGAGGTGACTGTACAGTGTGCAGGCCTTTCTGTTCTTTTCGAGATGGCTGGAACTCCTCAGCAGAAAGGTGTCACCACTACAAGCCCAAAAGACGTATGGTGAAACAAAGTATCCGTTTTTCTCTGACTTTCATTCAATCTATTTCAGCAGGTCTTAAACACTGAGCGGACAAAACATTAAGAACGCCTGCTCTTTCTACGACATAGACCGACCAGGTGAATCCAGGTGAAAGCCATAGTCCCTTATTGATGTCACTGGTTAAATCCACTTCAGTCAGTGTAGATGAAGGGGAGAAGACGGGTTAAAGAAGGATTTGTACGCTTTGAGATAGTTGAGACATGGATTGCGTATGTGTGCCATTCAGAGAGTGAAAGGGCAAGACAAAAGATTTAAGTGCCTTTGAGCGGGGTATGGTAGTAGGTGCCGACACTGCTGGGTTTTTCATGCTCGACAGTTTCCCATGTGTATCAAGAATGGTCACCCACCCAAATGACATCCAGCCAACTTCACAAAACTGCATTGGAGTCAACATAGGCCAGCATCCCTGTGAAACACGTTCAACACCTTGTAGAGTCCATGCCCCCACGAATTGAGGCTGTTCTGAGGGCAAAAGGGGATGCAACTCAATATTAGGAATTTGTTCCAAATGTTTTGTACACTCAGTGTGTGTGTTCTCTTAGTTATGTAGATTGGTTTTTCTCCATGTCATTTCAATTTCAATTCAATAAATCTTTGTCCCCGAAGGCCAATTTACTTTAAAATAATAAAATAAAACATTTAAATGCAGGACATTGTGAAGCAATACATTGAAGGGAGCATACTAAATAGAGAGGGAGTGTGGGAGGGAGTGTAACATAATATAGAATTTCTCTTTGTATCTTTCAAATTGGTAGGCTTTTTATGTGCCTCAATGGAAAGAGTGGGTGTATTTTCTGCTTGTGAATAAAATATGAAGAAGTTGCTACGTTTGTGTGTAGGTTTATGAAGATGGCAAGTGTGCAGGCTATGTCAAGACGAGCATGTTTATGTTTTATATAATATGCGTATACGTGTTTACATTGCTGTCTATAGCTACGGTGATAGCAAGACTATTTTTACGTTTGTGTGTGTGTGTGTGTGTGTGTATAAGGTTTGAAAGTCTCTCTCCCTCCCTCTATCCATCCCTCCAGAGCTCCAGTAGTGGGTTCAGGAAGGCAAAACAAGGCTCGGTAAAGGAAAGCAAGTGAGGGAACGGAGAGAGAGGCAAGGGAAAGAGAGCGAGAGAGGGAAGGGAATGGAAAGCAAGGGGAAGCAAGGGAAGGTAGAGAGGCAGCCCCTCAGGCGTGTCCACGTGGTGATGGCTCCCCTGACAGCATCCCCAGTAATGGCCTCCCTCTCTCTGAGTGCTGTGAAATTGCAGGCCTGGTCTGTGCAGCTGAGGACTCGCAGGAGACAAACGGCCTTTTAATTCAGAGCGTGGAGGGGTGGAGGGAGAGGTGGAGAGGTGACGGAGAGAGAGGCCCTAGGGGAGGGCTACCAATCACACATCCATCACACTAACCTCTCCCCCGAGAGCCACCCTGATGGAGAGGGTACCTGGGGGGCTGGAGGGGTGCATGGGGTATGGGAAGGGGGTTCGGGGACATGCATATACCTGCCAGAGAGGGAGCCTGCCTGGGGTGGGGGGGCTGGAGGGATACTGAGAGGGTGTATGGTGGTGGTGTGTGTGGGATGTGTGGTGTGTGGTTGGATGGGAGGTGTTTTCCCCCTCGGGTGTCTCGGCTGTCGCGCCGTGAGGTATAGGGAGCAGAAGGGAGAGTGAGAGAGAGAGAGAGAGAGAGAGAGAGAGAGAGAGAGAGAGGGAGGGAAATGAAAGAGTAAAGGTACTCTGCTCAGTACTGCCCCCCCGGGAGACAGAGCGAAGTCTGAATCAGGCCTTCCGTCACCTCCCTGTGTTATTCTCTCGCTCACTCCATTTCCATCCCCCGCTTTCTCTCTCCCCTCAATCTCCATCTTTCCCTTCTCTCTTCTTTCTCTCAACCTACATCAATAGCCACAGGAAATAGTTTGGGTGGGTGGGGGAGGGGGGGGGAGTAGTATGGCAAAGTGGGGTTTGTAGAAATATACCCGCCAGTTGAAGCTCATTTACTTCGACACCATTTTAAAACTCCAAAATGCTCTTCGGGGGAACAGCAAACACAAACAATAACGTCCCCCGGACATTATCACCTCAATATTAAGTTTACATTAGGTTTGGAGTGTACAATGCATAATGGTTGTACAACGAACTACTCAACCTCATCATACATGGGCTACATTGACTCATTTAGCCTACCTGTGGAACAGTGCATACAGTGCTACATATAATAGATACATAATGCACGCTATCAAGGCCGACTTCAAATACCAACATCAATGTGAAAGTAACAGGAGCATAAAACAGCTAACTGCAAAATGCAAACTATGCCAGATAAATCTTACACATGCATTTAAATAAAATGCATACATCAAAGCAATGACTTAGGCCTTCAATCGGCTAGGACCCATAAAGACAAACAAACTCCACCAGGGAATGAAGAAAAATCTACACATTCGGGTCGCACCTGTGATTCAGCACCACTGAATGGACAGCACATCCTTACAGGTAGGCATAGTGGAGCTCCGTGGGGTTGTCACGTTCTGAACTTAGTTCCTTTTTTATGTCTTTGTGTTAAGTTGGTCAGGGCGTGAGTTGGGGTGGGTAGTCTATGTTCTTTTTTCTATGTTATACTTCTATGTGTTTGGCCTAGTATGGTTCCCAATCAGAGGCAGGTGTCGTTCGTTGTCTCTGATTGAGAATCATACTTAGGTAGCCTGTTTTCCGCATTTTGGTTGTGGGTGTTTGCTTTCTGTTTTTGTGTCTGTACCAG
This sequence comes from Oncorhynchus tshawytscha, assembly GCF_018296145.1. Taxonomy (NCBI): domain Eukaryota; kingdom Metazoa; phylum Chordata; class Actinopteri; order Salmoniformes; family Salmonidae; genus Oncorhynchus; species Oncorhynchus tshawytscha. The sequence continues at coordinate 7,929,965 of NC_056448.1, forward strand.
ACAGAACTGTTTCGGTTGTTCTCTTTGTTGTTTTTGTTAATCAGTGTTCAGTTCCATTATTAAAAGCATGAACACGTACCACGCTGCACTTTGGTCCTCACCTTCTTCCACCTACGACAGCCGTTACAGCGGTGTGGCTGAATGGACAGTGTATCTGTCTAGTAACCACTTAGAATTAGGCTATTCAGTTTTTAGCCAGTGAGACATTGACTGGGCACAGTTGAGATAGCCTATAATGCTTATATGAAAATCACAATTCACATGCAGCTCTTCGCATGCAGATCAATTGTAAATTGTCACTCATATGAAAAAGGTTGCCGACTCCCTGCTATAGGCTATAGGAAGTCACACTTGTGGCTCAATTATAGTGTCATTGTCTCGTGCTCTTCCGTCATTCAGAGATGTTCCTTATAATGTGTGAGCCCAGCTCTTTTTTGTATTTGACTGCATTATTCGCCAGGGAAGGGAAACATTCTGCGAATATTCAAGCATTGCATCAACAACGAAAGAGGCGGCTCGTAAAATGTTGACAAATGTTGTATCAACAAGACCGCTTACAGAATATTCATATTGCAGCATAGTAGCCAACACTATAGCTAAATAACTTAAGAATATTTAAAGAAGCAAGATTGAGCCATTAGGATATCTCATTTTAATTCAGGAAGATGGACACGCAAATCTGATAGTGAGAGGTGGAAATGCAATATACCAGAGTCAGGGATGCAGGCCGAGGATGATGAAGGCCTACAGCAAGAAGTTAAAAAAGTTAGCCCAACTAGGTAATCATTCATTATTTCCATGATCTCAATTATCATTATGTCACTGCATGACAATGCACATTTGTTAAAGCCTCCAGGTGTTACTGTCTTTGAAGCCAAAAACAAGACGTATTTTGGGGAAATGTTTGACTGTTTACCAGCATCTGTAACCTGCGTCTGATAATTATCTGTACAAAACAGTTCATCTTATAATACTTGTGGATTATACAAGTAGTAGCTTGACATGTTTTCCAGTTTATTGAAATACTTTGCAAATGCAACTTATTTTTATGTGAAAACTGAAATGGTCTATTCATTCCATTTTAGTAGACACTCTTGCCCAGAGCAAATTACAAATCAAATCAAATCAAACTTTATTTGCCACATGCGTTGAATACAACAAGTGTAGAGTTTACTGTGAGATGCTTACTTACAAGCCCTTAACCAACAGTGCAGTTCAAGAAGAAGAAAGTATTTACCAAGTACGCTAAAAGAAAAAGTAAAAATAAAAAGTAACACAATAAGAATAACAATAACGAGGCTATATACAGGGGGAACCGGTACCGAGTCAGTGTGCAGGGGTACAGGCTAGTTGAGGTCATCTGTACATGTAGGTGGGGGTGAAGTGACTATGCATAGGTAACAAACAAACAGTGAGTAGCAGCAGTATAAATTGTCTGGTGGCGATTTTTATGAATTGTTCAGCAGTCTAATGGCTTGGGGGTAAAAGCTGTTGAGGTGCCTTTTGGTCCTAGACTTGGCACTCCGGTGCCGCTTCCCGTGAGGTAGCAGAGAAAACAGTCTATAACTTGGGTGACTGGAGTCCCTGATAATTTTATGGGCTTTCCCCTGACACCGCCTAGTATATAGGTCCTGGATGGCAGGAAGCTTGGCCCCAGTGATGTACTGGGCCGTTTGCACAACCTTCTGTAGCGCCTTACGGTCAGATGCAGAGCAGTTTCCATACCAGGCGGTGATGCAACCGATCAGGATGCTCTCAATGGTGCAGCTGTAGAACCCTTTGAGGATCTTGGGGCCATAACAAATGTTTTCAGTCTCCTGAGGGGGAAAAGGTTTTGTCGTACCCTCTTCACGACTGTCTTGGTATGTTTGGACCATAATAGTTTGTTGGTGATGTGACACCAAGGAACTTGAAACTCTCGACCCGCTCCATTACAGCCCCGTCGATGTTAATGGGAGCCTGTTCGGCCCGCCTTTTCCTGTAGTCCACGATCAGCTCCTTTGTCTTGCTCACATTGAAGGATAGCTTGTTGTCATGGCACCACACTGCCAGTTGTCTGACCTCCTCCCTATAGGCCGTCTCATCGTTGTCGGTGATTAATCCTACCACTGTTGTGTCATCAGCAAACGTAATGTTGGAGTCGTGTTTGGCCACGCTGTCGTGGGTGAACAGGGAATTTGGGAGGGGACTAAGTACACAACCCTGAGGGGCCCCAGTGTTAAGGATCAGCATGGCAGACATATTGTTGCCTACTCTTACCACCTGGGGGCGGCCCGTCAGGAAGTCCAGGATCCAGTTGCAGAGGGAGGTGTTTAGTGCCAAAGTCCTTAGCTTAGTGATGAGCTTCGTGGGCACTATGGTGTTGATCATTGAGCTGTAGTCGATGAACAGCATTCTCACATAGGTGTTTCTTTTGTCCAGGTGAGAAAGTGCGGTGTGGAGTGCGATTGAGATTGCGTCATCTGTAGATCTATTGGGGCGGTTTGCGAATTGGAGTGCGTCTAGGGAGTCCGGGAGGATGCTGTTGATGTGCGCCATGATCAGCCTTTCAAAGCACTTCATGGCTTCCAACGTGAGTGCTACGGGGCATTAATCATTTAGGCAGGTTACCTTTGCTTCCTTGGGCACAGGGACTATGTTGGTCTGCTTGAAACATGTTGGTATTACAGACTCGGTCAGGGAGAGGTTGAAAATGTCAGTGAAGACACTTGACAGTTGGGTCCACGCTGCTTTCAGTACACATCCTGGTAATCCGTCTGGCCCAGCGGCTTTGTGAATGTTGATCTGTTTAAAGGTTTTCTTCACATCGGCTACCGAAAGTGTTATCACACAGGCATCCAGAACAGCTGGTGCTCTCATGCATTCTTCAGTGTTGTTTGCCTCGAAGCGAGGCTAAAAGGTATTTAGCTTGTCTGATAGGCTCGCGTCACTGGGCAGCTCGCATCTGAGTTTCCCTTTGTAGTCTGTAATAGTTTTCAAGCCCTGCCACATCCGATGAGAATCAGAGCCGGTGTAGTAGGATTCAATCTAAATCCTGTAATGGCACTTTGCTTGATTGATGGTTCGTCTGAGGGCATAGAGGGATTTCTTTTAAGCGTCCAGATTAGTCTCCTGATCCTTGAAAGCGGCAGCTCCAGCCTTTAGCTCGATGCAGATGTTGCCTGTAATCCATGGTACAGTCACTGTTTGATGAAGCCAATGACTGAGGTGGTGTATTCCTCAATGCCATTGGATGAATCCCGGAACATATTCCAGTCTGTGCTAGCAAAACAGTCCTGTAGTGTAGCGTCCACGTCATCTGACCACTTCCGTATTGAGTGAGTCACTGGTACTTTCTGCTTTAGTTTTTGCTTGTAAGCAAGAATCAGGAGGATAGAATTGTGGTCAGATTTGCCAAATGGAGGGTGGAGGTAAATAGACAGCTACGAATAATGCAGATGAGAACTCTTTTGGTAGATAGTGTGGTCGACAACCTATCATAAGGTACTCTACCTCATGCAAGCAATACATCAAGACTTCTTTAATATTAGACATTGCGCACCAGCTGTTATTGACAAAAAGACACACACCCCCACCCCTCGTCTTACCAGAGATAGCGTCTCTGTTCTGCTGGTGCATAGTAAATCCCGCCAGCTCTATATTGTCCATTTGTTTGTTCTGCCATGTCTCTGTGAAACATAAGATGTTACAGTTTTTAATGTCCTGTTGGTAGGATAATCTTAAATAATAGGACATCAATTTTATTTTCTAACGATTGCACGTTAGCAAGGAGAATGGAAGGTATTGGGAGTTTAGTCGCTCGCCTCCAGCTTCTCAGAAGAATCCCCGATCTGCGTCCCCTTTTCCGGCATCCTTTCTTCACACATAAGGCGTGAATCTGGACCTGTTCCAGTGAAAACAGGATATCCTTCTCATCGGACTCGTTAAAACTTCTTCGGGATCGGTGTCCCTTCAAAGGGACAGTTGAGCCAACGTAGGCTAATGCGATTAGCATGAGGTTGTAAGTAACAAGAACATTTCCCAGGACATAGACATATCTGATATTGGCAGAAAGCTTAAATTATTGTTAATCTAACTGCACTGTCCAATTTACAGTAGCTATTACAGTGAAATAAGCCATGCTATTGTTTAAGGAGATTGCCGTTTTGAACATGAAAAGTTATTAATAAACAAATTAGGCACATTTGGGCAGTCTTGATAAAACATTTTGAACAGAAATGCAATGGTTCATTGGATCAGTCTAAAACGTTGCATATACATTGCTGCCATCTAGTGGCGAAAATCTAAATTGCAGCTGGGCTGGAATAATACATTATGGCCTTTATCTTGCCTTTCAAAATGATGGTACAAAAAAGTACAAAAGAATCGTTGGTTTTTTCTTTGTATTATCTTTTACCAGATCTATTGTGTTATATTAGAATGACAATCACAGAGAAAGGGACAGGGCAACGACTCTTACAATTCCAACTGTTGAATCCTGCAAGATACTGTTCTTAATTATACAATTACCTTTTTTGCCAAAGTGGAGATGCTGAAAACCTATTTTTCCCGTGTACAGACTTGTATATTGGTCCGCTAATACTAGTAAAAGGCCCAGTGCAATTTTTATTCCGATTTTTCAGGGGATGCTGCAGCACCCTCAGCACCACCAATCAAATCGTCTGACGGTGAAGTGGACATACCCGGTATTCATATCCTGAAAGAAAGTAAGTATCTCACTACAATACGTTTTAATAGAAAGATAGCAAAAATAGATAAGATCTTGCTACCATGGAAAGGAAAATACATGTCTATTTGTGGAAAAATCACCCTGATTAACTCTTTAGTCATATCCCAGTTTACTTATTTGCTTATGGCCTTGCCTACACCTAGAGATTTGTTTTATAAATTACATGAGCAAAAAATATTCCATTTTGTTTGTAACGGAAAGCCAAACAAAATTCAACGGGCCTATTTACAGTGGGGCAAAAAAGTATTTAGTCCGCCACCAATTGTGAAGACTTACAGAAAACGTTTGACCTCTGTCATTGCCAACAGAGGGTATATAACAAAGTATTGAGATAAACTTTTGTTATTGACCAAATGCTTATTTTCCACCATAATTTGCAAATAAATTCATTAAAAAACCTACAGTGTGATTTTCTGGATTAATTTTTCTCATTATGTCTGTCATAGTTGAAGTGTACCTATGATGAAAATGACAGGCCTCTCTCATCTTTTTAAGTGGGAGAACTTGCACAATTGGTGGCTGACTAAATACTTTTTTGCCCCACTGTATTTAATAAATCTGAATTCGGACGACAGAAATGATTGAATATTAAATCATTAGACATCTCACTAAAGGCTTCTCTAGCAGATTAGTAAGAATGTCTCACCCCATGTTCAGGAAGGGCCTTTTTCCCTTTATTCAAAACTCTCACTTTCGGTTATTTGAAAATTAAATAATCTCCTAAATATCATTATTTTTCAAACAAGCCATAGAAAGTTGTTTGCAATTTCAGTTTAATCCACCAGAAAAGACAACCAATATTACAACAAATATGGTTCAACTCAAATATACTAATTAAAGACATACAGTACCAGTCAAAAGTTTGGACACACCTACTGTACTCATTCAAGGGTTTTTCTTTATTTTATCACTTGGAATGTATTTCAATTAACAGGTGTACCTTGTTAAAAGTTAATGTGTGGAATGTATATGCTTCTTAATGTGTTTGAGCCAATCAGTTGTGTTGTGACAATGTAAGGGTGGTATACAGAACATAGCCCTATTTGGTAAAAGACCAAGTCCATATTATGGCAAGAACAGCTCAAATAAGCAAAGAGAAACTAAAGTCTATCATTACTTTAAGATATTAAGGTCAGTCAATCTAGAAAAAAGGTTAAGATTTAGGTTAGTCAATCTGGAAAATTGTGCAGTCGCAAAAATCATCAAGGGCTATGAAGAAACTGGCTCTCATGAGGACCACCACAGGAAAGGAAGACCCAGAGTTACCACTGCTGCAGCCTCAGAATTCAGCCCAAATAAATGCTTCACCGAGTTCAAGTAACAGACACATCTCAACATCAACTGTTCAGAGGAGACTGTGTAAATCAGGCCTTCATGGTCGAATTGCTGCAAAGAAGAAGAGACTTGCTTGGGCCAAGAAATACAAGCATTGGACATTAGACCGGTGGAAATGTGTCCTTTGGTCTGGAGTACAAATTAGTGAGACCCGGTGTTGGTGAACGGATGATCTCCAAATGTCTATATTTAAAGCATGGAGGAGGAGGTGTTATGGTGTGGGGGTGCTTTGTTGGTGACACTGTCCGTGATTTATATAGAATTCACGGCACATATAACCAGCATGTCTACCACAGCATTCTGCAGCGATACACCATCCCATGGTTTGGGCTTAGTGGGACTATCATTTGTTTTTCAACAGGACAATGTCCCAACACACCTCCAGGCTGTGTAAGGACTATTTTACCAAGAAGGAGAGTGATGGAGTGATGGAGTGATGCATCAGATGACCTAGTCTCCACAATCACCCAATCTCAACCAGATTGAGATGGTTTAGGATGAGTTGGACCGCAGAGTGAAGGAAAAGCAGCCAACAAGTGCTCAGCATATGTAGGAACTCCTTCAAGAATGTTGAAAAAACATTCCAGGTGAAGCTGGTTGAGAGGATGCCAAGTGTGTGCAAAGCTGTCGTCAAGGCAAAGGGTGGCTACTTTGAAGAATCTCAAATATAAAATGTATTTTTTTTAAATGATTCCATATGTGTTATTTCATAGGTTTAATGTCTTCAATATTATTCTACAATGTAGAAAATAGTCTAAATAAATAAAAACCCTTGAATTAGTAGGTGTTCTAAAACATTAAACCGGTAGTGTATGTATAAGCATTGCTTGCTGTTTGGTGTTTTAGGGTGAGTTTCTGTACAGCACTTTGTGACATTGGCTGATGTAATAAGGGATTTATAAATACATTTCATTGATTGATTGTTTTCCATTAGTTTACTCCAATTAGGGGAGGTAGGGTTAGAGTAAAATAATAAAGGAAAATATATATTTTTATTTTATTTTATATGTATATATTTACAAAACATTATATGGGGGATTGGAAATGATGCAGACAACTACTTTGAAGGAAGCCACAATCTATCTGTATTATTAAAGGTGATCAACCTGATAAAAATAAAAAATGTACTTGATTTGACACCTGCGCAGGATACAGCAGGTACTGAGCTACAGAAATAGGGCTGAAGGATGAAGGCTAGAGAGGTCAGAGGGGGTCTGAAAGAGATGCCATTTTCCCTCCAACTCCTTACAACACAACAGAAAAGAGGAGAGTGGACACAGTAAAGCTTGGGTTGTGTGTTGTGTAAGACTAAGGCCACATTGGACAAAGGGGACGGCTGCTCAAACTGCCATGGATGGGAGGCTGCAGCTGGAGGAATAAAGTCCTAGATAAGTGTGTGTGTGTGTGTGTGTGTGTGTGTGTGTGTGTGTGTGTGTGTGTGTGTGTGTGTGTGTGTGTGTGTGTGTGTGTGTGTGTGTGTGTGTGTGTGTGTGTGTGTGTGTGTGTGTGTGTGTGTCAATCACAATGTCCTGACAAGGTAGGAAAACAAGAGAAACATTTTTAAAGTCAGGACCTTTTTCATGTCCTGAATTTGTTCAAATGCTATTTTAGGCTAGGTTAGGTTAGGGTTAGGTTAAGGGGTTAAGCTTCAGGTTACGCATTAGGGAAAATAGGATTTTGAATGGGACTACTTTTTTACTCCCCTTAAAGTCTTGAAAATTCACAAAAACAAAGTTGTGTGTGTGTGTGTGTATTTGCACGCTTGTGTACAGTATGTGGAGTATTTTGTACTGTGTAACACCACCTGTCATGTAAATACATTGGTATTAGGGACAAAATGTAAAATGTTTCTAGAGTTTTGTTCCCATTGTGTAGTCCAGTGAGTAGCTGACAGTTAAATCGTTCCTCTCTCACATAGAATGCTTTTGTTTTAAAAGATACCGTTTATTTTACACATAATTTATCTTGTAAAGATAACCTATTGCATTTGATTTGGCCATAAGCGCCTCTTCAAGAAATATTGGTGCATGACGCCTCACCAGATTCAGAGTATGACACCTCAACAGTTGTAGGGATGTGTTGGTGTTGCACAGATATACAGCCCATTAATCATCATACCACACCTGGAAAATCATAGTAGAAGAGCATAATGACAGAGCAACCCCCGTAAGTTGTTTGTTTCTGTCAAGTCATTACCACACCTAATCACTTGTTGATATTCCTGAAAATTGTCATAAAAGAATCTTGTGCAAGCCAATGCGTTTTTGATTGATGATGAAAACAAAGTGTGACTGCACAAGCCTATTCAGAATCAACGTGTAGCCTACTGTTTTTAGAACAGTACTATGCTGAACAAGAAATCGGAAGGCATGCATGTCCAGGGCCGCATTAACTTAGCTTGTAGGCTTTGAACCACAACCCCCATTTATAAGACCACAGGGTTTCAAATAGTGGCGGTATGGCTTTTAATAAACAGACTTGTTCCTGTTTAATGTCTGCAATGTGTGTTGTTTCTCTGTTGCATGGGTGCTTTCTAATGTACATATAGATGTAAGATTTTAATTTGAGCCAGTTTGCTACAGCAGGAAAATAGTCCAGGAAATGTGAATTATTATGTGTATTATAATCAATTGACATTTTTTGTAGGGGTTTATATTTTTCGTTAGGGCAAATCAAGTCTGACATTTTAAAGTGGAATTTACGAACTTTAGAAGCCTTTTTAAACCTTGAATACATTACAATTTAGCAAAATTCCCAGCGACAAAAGAGTGATCAAATTAAGATCCTACATCTGTATATTCAATTAGGCTAGCAAGAGCGAAGAAGAAATAAAAACCCGGCCCCTGCAGCGAGTTGTCAAGTTTCAGCACCTTGATCACTTCCGCTCTCTTCGGGAGTTCCTAGTAGCAGGTGCGTCCCGCACTCTGTGTGGCTCTGCTAGGCACGGCGCTGGACTGTTTGGCTTGCAGCGGAGAGAGCTGGGGACAGGCAGAACAGAAAAGGTGATGGGATAAACGAGAGAACACCGCTACCCAATAAAATGTTTCCCTATACAATGAAATATGTGACTCAAACAAGAGGCGAGAAGCTGTGGCAAGAGCTCTCTTTACCCAACATGTTCTCTTCCCACGTACAGGGTGATAAACGCTTTGTCCCCAAAATAGATTATATTCTCTAAAAGCACCGTTTGTATCATTATTTGGAAAGGCCTATACGACTCTACGCACACCCTTATCGTAGTCTACGTGAATGCTACCTGGTTGTATTAATAATAGGGTATTATCATAGACCTAAAGGATAATATGAGCAGGCAAATACTACAGGCTACAAACCCATGTTGACTACTCATCAACAGTTGGCAGGTTGAATTTGAGCAATTTAACAGTTTCAGATATGTAAATTAGTAGGCACACCAAGTGCGCTTGTCGTCTATTTCGCGCCTTATTTACTTGTTGTTGACGGGGCCTACATGTCTATGTTCATTGGTGCTAACATACGAACTGAAATGTTTAGGAGTTCTTAAACGGAGAGTCAAGAAAATAAGATTTGGTGAGAAAAATAAATAGCAAGCCCCGATAGCTTTGGGATTAAGACCGAAAACGAGTCCAAGCTTTGCTGCCACTTTCGCCTGCCAAGAGCGGCGGGGGTCCCCTTGGTGGCCCGGGCTCTCCCCCTTTCTCTCCCAACAAGCAAAACGGCCTCCCCTGGCTACACAAATTGCTGCTTTATTATCATGTAGAGTCACCATTTAATACCAACCATTTCACATTCTACAATCTACGGTTGGATATGGATGCATAATCCTACTGCTCCAAAATGGACGCATGCATGCACGCGCTACAACTTCACTCTGGTTAAGCACATGTTTTTATGTTGGCTCTATGTAAGGTTAGCTAATTGCTATAGGTCTTGTTTTATCCGTGCAGTTGGCCTATGCTTTTGCTTGAAAACATTGATTATGATGATGGTGGTGGTGGTAATGGTGAAAGATGGTAAGGAGGAGGATATGATAATAACAATAATAATAACAATGCATAATACATTATAATACATCATTCGTAAAACATAATAATAAATTATAATAATATTGATAGGCCTATAAAACTCATACAAACTCATACAAATATGACAGTCGTGTATTTTACGTCAAACTTGAAATATTGTCAGTTTCTTGCCATAAAGCAGGCTATTTTCACATTTATCATAAACAACACGTTTCTTCGTTTTTTTAATGTAGGCCTACAGCAACAATGTGCAACTGAAATGATATCATTATGAATGCATCAAGTTGCCAATCCATGTTGTTGATGAGGTTGTTGTTGTTCTAATTAAAACGTTATCTTAAATGAGAATGCGTAATGGGTCCAAATTAACACCTGCTTAACCAACTCATTATAGGACTATACTACAACTGCTCAAACGCAGTTTTAAACAAGCCTCGCATTTCCACTAACAACCATTAGCGTCTGCATGACGTTTGCAATGCCGCAACTAACTAAATGATGATCTGGGTAAATATTGAAATTCCCTTCGATTGGTGGCTACTCTGTTAAGCGGCGGGCGACTCGGCTTTCCCTATTGATGAGGCCCCGCTATCTTAATCCTGTGCATTTCCTTGTAAATAGCTTTCTGCATGAGAAAGGGCCTGCCTAGGTCCCCCTACCCTCCCGTACCCTCCACTCCACACACACACAGAGGGAGAGACAGATGATAATGCAGGGAGGGTTTTGTAGCATTAGCTCTTGTTCAGCTACTCCCATCGCATCCCATTCAGGGTCATTTAAGGCGGGTATCATGTCATGTAAAGACGCCCCCCTCACTTTGTAGGCCGCTTTAGAAAGGTGTTGGCTAATAGGCATCAACTCCATTAGGTCATCTTGTCAAAGACCGAAGACGAGGAAGAGGTGAAAAGAAGAAAGAAAATGGAAGATGATCCGCAGGTTTTTGTTTTGTGCCTTGGTGTCTATAGAAGCTTCATTTAGCTTTGAATTTGTGGGGATTCAATTAAACCAATCAAAACTTGAATTTCCCCTAAATAACATGTCTTAATTGACCCAATTGTAACAGAGAAAGATCTTGTTGATTGGTGATATTAGACAAAAGGCATGTTTTTTTACATTTTATATGGCCCAGGTAGTTTAGCCTATGTAATTATTCGGCTGGTGCTCCATTTCTTGAAGCGTCGGATGGGGATAGTCCCTAAAATCCATTCACCCCAAGAGCTTGATAGTTGAGCTACAGTTGACAAATAGAAAATGGCAGATTGTAGACCTAATTACACCGTTTAGGTCCATTCTATAACAGGGCAGTACCAAAACAATTGACCAGTGAGTGATATGTTTGCCAAAATATCATGTCCCTCTCCGCAAAGTTAAAGTTTATTAGCCTATTTCTGCAAGCATGGTTTATGTTTTGGGTCAACCTGAAGGTAGGCTACCGACCATTATTTAAAGGGGTAACCATGACAACTTGAGTCCTGATTGGCCACCCAGGCACGGGAATTAAGGAGAGCGTCACCCAATCTGAATACGGATGCGCCCGGCGCCCGCAGAGCCGGGCACAGTGATGCGAAAAGTGTCGACGTGAGGTGAGCGGAGGCGAAGAAGTGGAACCTAAAAACAAAAAATGACAACAACAACAAAATAAAAACAATAGGCTACAGCCCATGTAACGTATTCTCTAAAGCGGGGACGAACAGGCTTTCCTTCCACGTGCCAATTTTTACGCAGCCCGTCAATGAAGAAGAGGACTATAGGTGCTTTTTAAATTCATATTTTTTTCTTTTGGATTCTGGATTGTGACAAGTGCTAAGACAGAACAGGACAGGGGCGTCCAGAACCAGGAGTACAATAGAGAAACTTCGGGGAGTGTTCGCCTATAGCCTGCCTTTAAACGGTAGTGGAGAGGGGCTTCTCCCCACCCATCCACCCACCTGACAGATCATTCGCGCCTGCTTTGTCCACAACCCCGGAGCCAAGACGTTGCTGCGCGGAGAGCCGCGTGGCCCCAGACCCAGCACCGGAGTCCGCGTGGGAAGGTCGGCCCTCGTTATCCTCCAGACGGGCGGGATGATGGTCCACTGCGCGGGGTGCGACAGGCCCATCCTGGACCGGTTCCTGCTCAACGTGTTGGACCGAGCCTGGCACGCCAAGTGCGTCCAATGCTGCGAGTGCCACTGTAACCTGACGGAGAAGTGCTTCTCGCGTGATGGGAAGCTTTATTGTAAAATAGACTTTTTCAGGTAAGCATTCGGATTGGGGATTCATGCGAAAAAGCAGGTATGCCAAAAAACTCAGTGAACTCACCAGGGAGAATTATAACCCCGCTGCTCTGAAGATTTGTTTGTCTGTTTTTTGTTAGTGTCTTAAAATACTGAAATTGATTGAATGTCACACAATGATCAAAATAGCTCTCGTTATAGCGTCACTCACATATTTAATGAACTATAATGATATTATTCTGTACGCATACACATTGTTTTGTGGAAATGGATATGGTTCACCAAGGCCTACTTCACATGATGGCCTATAATTCACCTATAGGCGAGATAGCCTATCAGTTATTTGAATTGTTTTAGAATGTCACTTCAAATTATAACATTTCAAGCCTTGCAGAAATAACATTGGTTTCGCAACAAAAACCATATCATTATCAGGCCTATATAAATGTATATAATTTCAGAGTTATAAGTTAATTCTAGAGCTCTGAATATCACACATATATTTAGCATTTTGACAGAACTATTTAATCATAGCCTGAGATGTCCACGTTATCACTCTTTGTCCGCTTGAGTTTTACATGAAGAGGGTGTTTTTTAGAGACACCGGGTGTGTTTTCTGACCATATGAATCATAACTATAATTCCTAATATTTATTATGACAAATAATATCACTTTTATTTATAAATCAATATTATTGGTGGGGTTGAATATTATGTCGGCTTGAATATTCATTATAATGTATATTATAAATAGATTTCAATTGCCTCCATGTGCATGAATGGATTAATAAGAGAAGTCTTATTAATCCATTCATGCACATGGAGGCAATTGAAATCTATTTATAATATACATTTTCCTCTCACCTGTACTCTCTGTTTCCACTATTGTTTGGTCCAATAGATTTTAAAACTTAACCATTAGGCCTACGCCAGCCGCTCAGTTCTTCAAAGTGGTAATTCAGTGATAAGTGTAGGCCCTTGTTTGTGTACGCGCACTCTCATAGCATCATCCCAATTAGTTATGTGTCAGCTTTTTTCCCCCTCCTGTACAAATTGTTTAATGACATGTGAGGCCCAGTAGTTAAGCCTTTGTGAAGGCAATGTTGGCCTCAAACGGCCTTGACCATCATATTAGCCGGCTTCCATCCATGGATTTAAATGGCCGAACAATTAGCCAGGCGAAACAGTAATCACCCTAATGTAGCCATTTGTTGTGTAAGTAGTGCTGGTCCTCGCCGAACCGTGCATGTGAAAGGGTACAGTGGAGCGATACTATAGCAAATGGCTAGAGAGAGAGACAGAGAAAAAGAAAGAGAGAGAAGGATTCTGATAAAAATAAAGGGGGCTTGCCTCGACCGCTCGCCCCCGTCCTCACACCCACCACACACACCCCCCTCAAACACACACTACCTCCAATAATCGTATTATAATTGAAATATTTTCAATCCCTGTATTTTTTTTTTCGTCCTGAGGCGACGCCATGTTGATGAGAGAGATTACCAAATCACCATGAGAGGCGCGTGATGAGGTTTCTGGCTCGTGATGAGTTGGATTAGGCCTATTTATTTCACATCGGAGAGGGAAACACTAAAGTACAATGCATGGTGGGAGAAACACATACTAAGGCTTCCCATTCACCCATCACTGTATGTGGCACACCTTTTCTTCCAGTGAAACACTTCATTTTCAACTGATTTACCTTGTCGATTTTTCCCCGGAAACGATGAGACGTCGAGTTAGGCTGTTATATACTCGCCTGTCTATCCATATAATACGAGTATATCCAGCATGCTTTTTTTGCACGTGAAGAGGGTGAATGTGGATTAACGGGAGATTTCACGCTAAAATGTTCCTAGTCCGTTTAATCCTCGGATATCTCTGTAGTCACAATGTGACGACTGTCACTAATACGTTCTGCGTGGGTTTATTGTTAAAAACAAGAATTATGGTATTTCTCAGTCTAGCGCAGGTGCTACATTTTAGGCTATATTATGTATCAAGAGTAGTCTGTTAGATTTTAACGAAAATGATTTCGAAATAGCCTACCCCTCCCTTCTTCAATCATGGCAAATATGTAATACAATGAAACAAATGTATAACATAAAAACAATAAATTATAACTACTATAGAATACCTTTAGTCATTGTTGTAAGTGTTTTGTCATTGCAATTTCGTAATTTTCTTGGAACAAACACTTCAAATCAGGCTACGCGCCAACCCTTCTGCATTGCCCACAGTTGCAAAATTCGCTATAGGTCTACATGCATAATAGGCCTATACATTTTATTATTTAAAAAAAATTAAAAGTTAGAACAGTTAAATGTCCATCTCAAATGCATATTTCTTTTGGTATGTATTTCTGTGTCGTGGGGATTTCACATCAACCCCTCTCTCCTCTCTCCCTTTCTTTTCAGGAGGTTTGGGACGAAGTGCGCGGGCTGCCTCCAAGGCATCTCTCCCAGCGATCTTGTGCGCAAGGCGCGCAGCAAGGTGTTCCACCTCAACTGCTTCACGTGCATGGTGTGCAACAAGCAGCTGTCCACGGGCGAGGAGCTCTATGTTATCGACGAAAATAAGTTTGTGTGCAAAGAAGACTACCTAAGCTCAGGGGCTATCAAGGAAGTCAATTTGAATTCAGGTAGCCTAATTATAGCTAAGGGTTTCAAAAGTGCGTCCACAGTAGACATTCTACTGTAGACATTCTAGACGGTCTACTAATGTTCGTCTTGTTCTTGGAAAAAAAATTCTACACGGTTGCCTGAAAATAATGGACCTTTCTTTCTTAGTAGCCTCTACCACCGCCCCCCCCCCCCAAATATATATATAAGTGGTATATTATAGTCTGTATTTTTATTTGAAAGCAACGAGCATCATTTAATGCGGGTTGTTTTTTTGGAAGACTGTTTTGGCCACCTACGTGAACTGATTAATTTGCCTGTATTTATTTACTGATCGTTTCAACGTGGGGTCCCATCCCATACACTGGGGAATGGTGGAGAATTACGGCTATTTGTGCATGATGAGAAACGCCTTAAACTACAGCTGGGTTGGATTTGTTGGATTTCTAAAATAGGATAGGCCTGTACCACATATTCACATATGATTTTGCGAACTAAAATGCATGAATTCGAAAACCTATTGTGTTACTATGCCTTTTAATTTGGTTTTATCCAGAGCCATAACCTAGGCCTATATCACGTCCTGCAATAGGCCTCCGTCAGGTAATTCAAAACCATGGACCTGGTGCTTGTCTGCGTGTTAGCTCTGGCTCTGCATTCGTTGGAGTATCGTCTGCGTCCAATCTGAAGTAGCCTAGTCATATAGATGTAGATACATTTGGGGATTCTATTCTATATTCTAGTTTACTTTCCCATTTTAGCTGCAGTGTCGTAGGCCTACATGGTCCAACATTTGTAGACTATGGATAATTAACTTCCTCGCCTAATAAATAAATATCTCTAAAATGTCGTTATTCAACATGGCCTTGATATTGTTAAGATATTAGGCCTACACTTTGGGGTGTTTGGAACTAAAAATGTGTACGTCAACAACTTTCAGAAAAGCTTGTGTTTATGGGGTTCTCGGGCTCCCATCACTGCCGTTCGATTTTGTCTTTAGATCAGCAAGGTGAGGAATAACATTTGTATCTTGGAAAGACGTGACATTGAATTTGACCCCTCGTTGGGTGTCTGTAGCTGCAAATGTGAACATACTGACATTCTCGCGGCCGCAATGGGCCGTGTATAGGGCATGTGTAGCCTAGCGTTTGATGATGTTCCCCAACAAAGCATCTCCGCCTCGCTGAATGCAACTGACCAGAGCTCAGTCTTATCAACGCTATAAATTCCTGTCAGATGAATGGCTCAAACAGCCCTCCCCTCGGACAATGACGTGCTGTTATCGTGCGACGCAGCGGGTCCTTGGGGATCAGCCTAGCTCCCTTTTTTTTGTTTCACATTACATGCATAATTTCTCTTTCATTATCTCGATCGCTTAGGTCACATGCGGGCAGTGTCGAGTTGGTTACACCTGTTTTATTTGTGAATATTTCAACTGGTAAATCCATGTATTTGGTCTGTTTCATATTGGTTACATTGGCAAAGTGTAGGCTATTTTATTTATATATATATATATTTAAGGAACTGAAACGGCTTCCATATTTGTATTTTGTGAGGCGTCATTGTATATGTATATATATATATATATATTTAAGGAACTGAAACGGCTTCCATATTTGTATTTTGTGAGGCGTCATTGTTCCACATATACAGCAATAATCTAGTAGTAGGCCCCATGACACCTTCGATTGAAACCTTTCCATTCTCTCCCGTCCCCCAGTGTCATCATGCACAGACAGAAGTTTATCGCCGGACCTCCAGGACCCGATACAGGACGATACAAAAGAGACGGACAATTCCATGTCCTCGGATAAGGACATGAACAATAACGAGAATGAGGAGCAGAATTCTGGCACGAAGCGGCGAGGCCCGCGGACCACCATCAAAGCCAAGCAGCTGGAGACGCTGAAGGCTGCCTTCGTGGCCACGCCGAAACCCACACGACACATTCGGGAACAGTTGGCCCAGGAGACGGGACTCAACATGCGGGTTATACAGGTAGGAGAGCAGGCTAACTTGAGCATATTCATTGCTGGTTGATGCAGAGCCTGGTTTTTATTTGGACAAGTTAGAATTCCTATTATAAATAGAATAGAACTTTATCAAATAGAATAGAATAGAATAGAAGCTGGGTTGATAATGTTGAGTTTTCAGGTCAAATTGAGAAATAACGTTATGTGGTTTTTCTCTTTGCTTGTTTGATGAGCACTGTTGAGTTTTCTTCTTCTTTTCTTTTGAGCTGTCTTCACCATTCGTGATGAATTAGTTAGAATAGATCGAGATTTAATTAAAGACGTACTTGACAAAGTGAGAGTAAAAAGAATGTCGCAACACAATGTAGGTTATTAAAGTCCGGACCCTAAAAGTTATTTGAATGAAGTAGACCTGTCTTTGGAGGGAAAACGTCTTTGGTAAAAATAAATATGCGAAAAAATAACAAGACACGTTCAAGTGAAATGCATAAATCTATCAAATCAGCTCGAGAGTTAATGGACCTCCCTCCCCGGGAAATGGAAATGAGTGTAGAAAGTACATTACGTATTTGTTTGCGATATTTTTTGTAATATTTTGCTGCACAATCAACTGATCAATTAATATAATTAAGGTTACTATTTCTTAAGATTGAGTTGTGGTTTTCTTTATCTCTTATCAATTTAAGATTTTGAATAATCAAACTTTAAATTGGCAATTTGGCCAGTCTATTTACCGTCTATTGTAGCATATTTAGACTCCTGTTTGATAGGTTTGGTTTTTTAATTAAAGCAAAAGATAAATTATGATTTGAATCAATTTGAGTTAAAGATGGAAGACATTCGTTTCTTAATATGGCATATTGTATTTGCTGTTGATTTCTCATTTATTATTGAAGCAAGTAATAGTACCCGGCTTGCCTGCACAGTATGTGCATGTTTAAATATGTAGCATATCTGTAGCCATAGGCCTTCACATTTTAGAAATATAATGCACTGTTAATGCTTTTAACAGCCAATAATTGATCAATAGTGTCATTACAAAAAAAAGCCCACAGCACTGCACAAAAATACTGTAAACGGGTATGTTAACAGGTGCACATGCCAACCAAGACAATTTAGAGGTTTAAATGAGCAGTTCTGGTCAGTCAAGGAAGTATGAGGATTTTTCACTTCCTGAATTGACAAATTAAAACTGAATTGACCTCAAACCCTGTTAGGGAGATCTGATGGGCCTGTGACAACATGTGAGATCATAGTCATTGCTAATGAGAGTGTAATAACATTACTGTTTACCATCTTGAAGTGGAATATATCCTCACTGCTGCCAACCACATTCAGATCTCTAGCCTTTATGTCATAACCACACACATGCACACACACAAACACACACTATCGGTGTCTGGGTTTAGACTGTGTTAGGGTGATTAGCACCGTCACTGCCAGCTGAGATGTGGCTTTTTGTGTGCTGACAGTAATTACCACTGATTTCACTGATTTACATGCTGTATACCGTACACCCCCCTCGCTCCTCTGTCCTCACTCATTTACTGCCAGACAATCTTTCCTCTCCTCTCAGACCAGGCCTTGTAGCATCTTCTCAGTTTCATGTCTCCACAACACTGAATCGATCCCATTTGTCTCTGATTAGCAACAACATAATGCACTGTGGTATACTGTAAAGTGCATTCGGAAAGTATTCCGACCCCTTGACTATTTCCACACTTTGTTACGTTTACAACATTATTCTAAAATGCATTAAATTGTTTTATCCCCCTTATCAATCTACACACAATACCCCATAGTGACAAAGCAAAAACAGGTTTGGATTTTTTTACAGATGTATAAAAAATAAAAAAACTGAAATATTACATATACATAAGTATTCAGACCATTTAGTAAGTACTTTGTTGCAGCACCTTTGGCAGCAATTACAGCCTCGAGTCTTCTTGGGTATGACAATACAAGCTTGGCACACCTGTATTTGGGGAGTTTCTCTCATTCCTCTCTGCAGATCCTCTCAAGCACTGTCAGTTTGGATGGGGAGCGTAGCTGCACAGCTATTTTCAGAGCTCTGGCTGGGTCACTCAAGCACATTCAGAGACTTGTCCTGAAGCCATTCCTATGTTGTCTTGGCTGTGTGCTTAGGGTCACTGTCCTGTTGGAAGGTGAACCTTCGCCCCAGGTCCTGAGAGCTCTGGAGCAGGTTTTCATCAAGGATATCTTTGTACTTTGCTCCGTTCATCTTTGCCTCGATCCTGACTAGTCTCCCAGTCCCTGCCTCTGAAAAAAATCCCCACGGCATGATGCTGCCACCACTATGCTTCACCGTAGGGATGGTACCAGGTTTCCTCCTCAGGCCAAAGAGTTCAATCTTGGTTTCCTCAGACCAGAGAATCTTGTTTCTCATGGTCTGAGAGTCTTTAGGTGCCTACTGGCAAACTCCAAGTGGGCTGTCATGTGCCTTTTACTGAGTCACTCTACCATAAAGGCCTGATTGGTGGAGTGCTGTAGAGCTGGTTGTCCTTCTGGAAGGTTCTCCCGTCTCCACAGAGGAACTCTTCCACAGAGGAACTCCTCCCTGACCAAGGCCCTTCTCCCCCGATTAGTCAGCTCTAGGAAGAGTCTTGGTGAATCCAAACTTTTTCCATTTAAGAATGATGGAGGCTACTGTGTTCTTGGGGACCTTCAATGCTGCAGAAATGTTTTGGTACCCTTCCCCAGATCTGTGCCTCGACACAATCCCGTCTCGGGGCTCTTTGAACAATTCCTTCGATCTTATGGCCTGGTATTTGCTCTGACATGCATTGCCAACTGTGGGACCTTATACATTTTCGCTTTGTTATTATGGGGAATAGTGTGTAGATATCTGAGGAAATGTTTGTATTTAATCCATTTTAGAATAAGGCTGTAACGTAGCAAAATGTGGAAAAAGTCAAGGGGTCTGAATACTTTCCGAAGGCACTGTATATAGAACCAAGATGGTGGACAGTTTCATCTCCCCCACATTACATTTTTTAAAATCTAAATACCTTCAATATTATTCATTTCCATGTCGGCTCTATGCCTGGAAATGCCCTTGTTCGGAGCAAAGTATACCGTACTTCAAACTTTCCAAAAAAGTGTTTGAAATTCTGCCAATTCTGGATATTGTTGTTAATTTAAATGTAGTGATAGCTGACACTTCTGTCTATAAAAATACACATTTCATATTTTGCTAATATTAATAAGATAAATATTCTTTAAGCCTCAAGGCAAAATATTATTATTATTTTTTTAAAGCATGAGATTAGTTATAAAACTGCGGGGGGTCCCTGTGAAACTTCTCTACGCCACTGACAACCGCAAGTCAACATTTGCTCTCAGAATCAAATTATTACATCAGTTCTCAATGCGGATGAAGACAAGCTTGACACACTGCCTGTCACCAAGCTATCCATGCATGAGTATGTCCTTTCTGATGCGATGGACATCCAGTTGAGCTTCAGTTAGTTTTCAGACATGATTCACTCCGTTTTATTTTGTTCTAATTTTATTAAATCGTTTTTATTTCGCTTCAGTTTTACTTTTCGTGTTAGAGACAGAGCCTATGTGTGGGAGGTTAGGAGCCATTTATGTCTTGAGGCCTAAAGCGTGCGTTATTTTGGGATGTTACTTCTTGCCACTGGGGGGCAGTAATACATACACCGGGAGGGGTCAGGTCATAAATTTGCTTATGTTTTAAGTTACAAATCAATCTTAATGTGACTTGGATTAAAAAATATAATTATTGGTTGTCTGACTCAGATTCAGACATTTCTGCCGCACCGTTCAAAGCTATGGCCATCTCTGTTTGTTGTGGGTCAAGGGTATTCCCTTGCCTGTTCTGTAATAACTTGATAGTCGGAAAAGTATTTGATGGTCATGTTGTTGTAAGGATTCAGAGCCACATCCAGTCTGCTCCTGACAGAGGACGAGTGAACCAACTCCTTAAAGACCACCGGGTCTGAGAATGGCACCTCCATCCTGAAGGTCTTCAAGGTGTTGTCCGGGGATCTCTATGTTCGCCCCATTGACAGTTACGACGAGTAGGATCTTCTCCTCTGGTATGTCCCATGCTCCCAATGTCCTGTCCCACCTCCCTGGTGTGTGGATGCTAAATCCGACGGAGCTTGAGCAACGCATGCCGTGCCTTCTTGAAGGAGGGGTGATAGAAGCAGGTTGATATGTACAAAAGCAAAGCAGTCGATCCTTTCTTTATCGGTCCGTCTACACACGGGGTTATTTTCTATGCCTCTTTCAGAATCTCCTTCACTTTCTGGGTTGCTGTGTCCATTTGCAAAGCAATCAAGACATTTACTCCAGCAGCGCCGGGAGTTCTAAATTTGAGATCAAGTGTTTGGTTGAACTTTCTGAAGGCTGGCTCATCGTACAGTCTCATGGACACGCCCGACGGGATCAATAAACTAACCAGTGCTTCTTTCTTCTTCTTTTTTTTTTTACTCGTTTGAATTAGGTTGCCATGTTTCTGCTCTTTTCATTCCAACTGCTAAAGTTGATTGTCCTAACGTTGCAATTTGCGTGCAGCTACTAAGAGCTGGTGGCTGTCTCGCGTTGTCTTCATCCTGAAATGGTTTGTATATTGTTGTACACCGCACAACAATATAAATGCAACATGCAACAATTTCAATGATTTTACTGAGCCACAGTTCATATAAGGCAATCATTCAATTTAAATATGTTCATTGGGGCCTAATCTATGGATTTCACATGACTGGGAATACAAATACGCATCTGTTGGTCACCGATAGCTTTAAAAAAAAGTAAGGGTGTGGATCAGAAAACCAGTCAGTATCTGGTTTGACCAAATTGGTTGTGTCCTGTGAAATGTTGTCCCACTCCTCTTCAATGGCTGTGCAAAGTTGCTGGACATTGGAGGGAACTGGAACACAGTGTCGTACACGTCGATCCAGAGCATCCCAAACATGCTCCATGGGTGACATGTCTGGTGAGTATGCAGGCCATGGAAGAACTGGGACATTTTCAGCTTCCAGGAATTGTGTATAGATCCTTGCGACATGGGACCGGCCATTATCATGCTGAAACGTGAGGTGATGGCGGTTGATGAATGGATCTCACCATGGTATCTCTGTAACTGTACATTTTAGAGGGGCCTTTTATTGTCCCCAGCACAAGGTGCACCTGTGTAATGATCATCCTGTTTAATCAGATTCTTAATATGCCACATCTGTCAGTTGGATGGATTATCTTGGCAAAGGAGAAATGTTTGCTAACAGGGATGTAAACAAATTTGTGCACAACATTTGAGAGAAATAAGCTTTTTGTGTGTATGGAAAATTTCCGTGATCTTTTATTTATTTCAGATCATGAAACATAGGAACTACATGTTGCATTTATATTATTATTATATATTATTATATATTGTTCAGTGTATCTCTGTTCCACACACGCTGCTGACACACAATACACTTACTTTTGTCCTTTCCAGCAATGTACTCACGACAATCCCATACAGGGCTTCACCTTTTGCTGTCGCCAATGTTCACTCACACACCTGCCCTCTTATTTCTTCCCTGTTAGCTATTGATAGCTAGTGATAGTGATGCACCAGCGAGTCCTATTTGAAACCGGCATCTCCTGGCAGCATTAACCCACAAGCTTCAGAAGCATGAAAACCCCATTAGAAAAAAAGCTTGAAAACCCCATTTCATTTTTTAGCCCGAAGTTTAGAATTTAAAAAACTTAACGTCATTTGACGGTTTTTATTTTTGTTCGTTTTGCAATCAAAGATAATAGTTTCAGTGTAGTTGAAGTTTTTTAAATGTTTGTTTTAGTTTCAGTTTACTATAAATAACCTTGAGGAGTACCTCATCACCTCATATCTTCCATCATCCTCTGACATTCTGCAAGAAACACAGTCACACACATCCAACACCGCACATAGTTGCTGCTGAGTACCTATATACATGTCCCAGCATCCTCCGCAGCTGTGGAGCAGCTTTTCAGCATTGCAGGGCATATCTTCAGACCAGATCGCTGCTCCATGTCTGACGAGCATTTTGAAACCCTGATGTTTTATTATTGAATGTAACATGGCATCTTGTCATCCTTCATGAGACACCGGTGTAAAGCTTAGGCTGCGTATTTGGATTAAAAAGTGAAATGATATGTTTGTTAATTCAAATAAAACTAGGAAGTACATTCAAAACTTTTTTCAAATACACCCAAACAATATATACATATTGTTTTGAAAATACTTTCTTTCAAATACTTCCAAGGATATGTATTTGTAGTACTGGTCATTACATGCTAATGCTTAACAAATGGTATTTAAAAAAAAATACATTCCAATATTCAACTACTTTTTTTCTTCTTCAAATAAAGGTATTCTAAATACTTGTTGTGAAATGTATTGAAATACCTGAAACAGTATTTGAACCCAGGTCTGGTGTGCGCGCGTGTGTGTAGTCATCCCTAAGCAACGCTCTCTCGAGGGGGGAGCGAAAGCATTTCCATAAAAATGGAACCTTACAGTTAGACTATTGTTCTCAATAGGCAGGTGTCGTCTTTGCTAGGAAAAGCATGGAGAGGAATGCCTAAGTGGTTTTAGGTGTTTTTCTCTGTGTTTTTTTCCTGTTGGTTAATCTCCGACACAGTGGGAATTGTGCCTCTGGTGTAGCCTAGCTGGTGTTAACATGTGTTATTATGCAGCGCCGACGCAGAGACAACGAGCAATGTGTTATGTTTTTAGAATGCAAAGTAAGTCCTCCATATGTTGAAATATCTCCTCTTTGCCTTTGTTCCTGTACAAAGGCAGTTTATTTGACTCTGAGGAGGAGCGACGACTGTGTTTAACGTCTCTGCTCTCTCAGCTGTGTTGTTGTGTTGAGGCCTGTCGGGGCACATGGGAAATAGTGACCTATCGAAATGAACGTGTTCCTTTGTGTTGCTGACTGATTCATTGATTTTATTGGATCATTTCAAAACATGCCGACGTCCATATCACTGGTTACAAAACAGCTCCAGTGTGATTTCTGTTTCTTGGACACCACTGGGTGGTTGTTGGTGGCTATGGTGTCTCCCTCTAACGCCTGAGTCCTGGTTGAAAGTGAACCTCCACTCTGCCTCTCACATACAGCCATAGTCCTCAAAGTGGAGAGGCTGAATATCTTATTTCAATGTGTCTGGGTTGGACGTTGAGGTAGAGACCGTGTCCATCCACGTTTGTTAGTTTACCCTCACTGCCTCCACCCCACATTATCCATATTCCTTATATCTAAGCGGAGCCCTTTAATTCTATTAAGTTATTTCTATAGACGATGTGCCTAAGAAGAGCTCTTTTCTATACGGGTCTCAAGACAGCAAAATAATAATAATAAAATATATATATATATATATATATATTTTTTTTTTTGAGATTAGCAAATTCATCAGGGACCAACCCGTCATAATATCAGAACACAACTCCTACTTTACAGTGCGATACAAAAAGCTGACACGCAGTTTTACTATGACTTCTGCGGTGCATGGCCGAACTAATCAAGTTCGGTGCACTGGAAAACATTTTAAAGGCCTCCCTCTCGTCATCAAAGTGAAGAATTTGCAGTTTTAAAGCCAATTTCCTGCTATTCTACACATTTTGCCTCCGGGCAGAGAGAAAATTCTGTAGTTTTAAATCTACAGTGCATTATGTTCAAAATAAACATTTTGAGGAGTACAAGAAGAATTGAGTTGAAAAAAAATGTATCATTGATGTTGCGCAGTCCCTGTGAAATGCGTCCCTGTGAAGGGCTAAGAACACACGTTGTGAATGATTAACATTACATTGTATTGCACTCTCTAAACTTTTCCCACAGATTCCTTGTCCAAAATTCATTTAATCTGTTGTAGCTAGCAGTACTCATTACACTACAGAATTCAAACTCCTATATGAGCATAACAAGCCTAGTTAAATAGCACTCCCAAGTCTGTGAAATGGACAAAGTAAAAATGGACAAAAACTATTAAGGTCTGAAATGAAGGTGGATTTAATTTGAGGGTGATTTGATTTAGATGATGATTAGGAGTGGGGCCTTGTCATTTCAACTACCTTGTAGTTTTCCCATTTGCTTTTTGTGTTGTAACACTTAATGTGAAATGGATAATGAATACATCTGGCGATCGTTACTGTCCATTGTAGACAAGTAATGGACTAGAAATGAAGCTAGATTAGATATGACTTTGATTGCGACACTCTGTGTGCCTGTGTAAAAATGCAGTATAAACAACTGTTGTTGTTTTTTCTGTCCGTGAAAAGGAAAAGGAAATCTTAAACCTATTAAAATAGTTTCACGTACTTTGATCTGATGACAATCTTAGATGCTTCTCTGGGTCATAGGTCCTTATAGATGGGATGTGGCCTGATAACTCACTATCTCTTTCTCTATAGGTGTGGTTCCAGAACCGTCGATCTAAGGAGAGAAGGATGAAGCAGTTGAGTGCTTTGGGGGCCCGGCGGCACGCCTTCTTCAGAGGGCCCCGGAGGATGAGGCCCCTGGGAGGACGACTGGAGGACCCAGACATACTGGGGCCTGGGGCCTATGGATACTACACAGGTAAGACACACTCACGGTTTGATTATATAGTGGTAAAATACACTCGCCGCCAATTCCCTTACGTCAGATAGCATGATGACTCGGTCATCATGCTGTCGCTAAAGCTCACAAGTGATCTCTGGTGAAGATTTTAGTGACATGGTTTTCGTCAGGTATGCCATTGCTCGCCTCTGTGCTGCCCAGCTCTGTCTAAACTGCAGGGAGACAAGAGTGTTGACTGCTCCTCAAGTGGCCTACTGGAACAACATAGACGATTCTGAAATATAGAAAAGTCAAATGATGAAATCAAGACATAGATCATTCCGGAATGGGCTGAAAGTGAACAACCACAGAATTCTAAAAACAAAAGCGTTTGCCAGTTGATCATCCCAGCAGTACAAAGCTGAAGAGAGATGTTGCTGAGGAATCAGTCATATACTGGACCATATAGCAGCCTCCATCCACAGTAATTAAAAGGGAGCCGTGAAGGATAGAACGGGCAGGGAGGGAAGGAGGGGAGAGGAGGACAAAACCTTAATCTCTTGCTTCTAGCTCCCTCCGTTCTCAGCATGCCTCTTTTCACACCCTTTTGTGCCTCGGTGGAGCCGGGGAGCTCTACTGTATTAGCAGGACTACTCCTTCCATGCTTCTGTTCCTCTACTACTGCTGCTGCTTAGAGAGGAGACTGTGTGTGTGTGTGTGTGTGTGTGTGTGTGTGTGTGTATGTGTGTGTGTATGTGTGTGTGTTTGTGCGAGTGCGAGTGCGTGCTTGCTTGCACGTGTGTGTGTGTCTATGCGTGTGCATGCGTGTACATGTGTGTGTCTCTCTCTGCCCCTCCCTGTCCCTTCCCCCGGCCGCCCCAGGAGCAGGTTGATTCTCAAGGTCTGTCGTAGCTAGCAGGGTTCTGTTTGTGCGACTCAATAATTAGCTTGTTTATTGTTTTTTTAATTTTTTTTAATTGGATTGGATTTCATTGCATTGAAAGTGGATTTCTCCTTCTCCTCATTAGCACAATTTGTAACATAAGGTTGGCGTGCTGCTGATTTAGTTATGTAGAGGGGAAACGTTTCTTTGTCAAGTTAGGAACAAAGCCTGATGAAATGCTGATTGTCTGTCTGACTACATTTAACTGATCTTGAAACAACGTGTGGGTTTTCCAGATTGTTGATTTAGGTTGGATTAGTAAAAATGGTTGTTTAACATCAAACTGTACACTAAACAAGACATTATTGAATTTGTGTTTGCTTAGTTATTTTTGCTCTTTCCCTCTGTGGTACTGAAACAAGAACCCACTCACACTTAAAACTAAAGTGTATGTCGTATAACTGAAATGCAGAGTAGAAAGTGTGATTTTAATTTCCTTTTTAAAATAAAATAAGAACAATCCTCAAACTAACTCACAAAAGGATGAGTGTCAGGACTAAAAAAAGGAGTTCCCGTGTGAATTTTAGAAGTTTAGCTGTGTTTTGCTCTTTCACTTTTCAGCTATAACAGGGAACTAAACCATTCTCCTCCCCTCCAGGAAATGTTACTTAAGCTACTCAATACTGCAATTCTTTTAAAAGATCTTGAATCTTTATGCAGGCAGGTCCTTTTTTTTAAAGTGTGTGAAGTTCCATTTTTGAATGTAGCTATATAGATTATTTTGTCTGTGTGCTGCACAATGAATTAGATGATTTGCTTTCTATTTGAATAATCGTATCCCCCCCCCCCACACACACAGAGTACCAGGGCGACTACTACGGAGGAGGGGGAAACTATGACTTCTTCCCCCACGGCCCTCCCTCCTCTCAGGCTCAGTCTCCAGCAGAATCCCCCTATATCCATGGAGGTGCCATGGAGGGCTCTGTGTCAGCCCACCACCCCTCTGATGACCAGAGGTTCACGGACATGATCTCCCACGCAGACACCCCCAGCCCCGAGCCTGGCCTGCCCAGCTCCCTGCAGCCCGTCCCTGGGGAGGTGTATGGAGGGGGGCCCAGCCCACCCTTCTCCCTGGCTAGTAACTCTAGCTACAGCGCCCCCATGTCCCACCCCGGACAGGAGATGGGAGAGACCACCGTCTGGTAGACTAGAGGGGGGGACGTCTAGATCTGGGATCAGGGTTTGGGGTGGGTGTGAACTTCCCAGTCAATTCAGGAGAATAATTTGAAGACGTTATGAATGAGTTATTATGAATTGAAAAGTGCCGTTTATGTATTTGTTCATTGGGATTTTGAATTGGCTTGATGCTGAATTGATGGAATGCCCCCCTCGACTCTGAAGGACTGAGGATCCAGGATGGGGCGGCTTTGCTGGAAAAATATGAACTGTGGTACTATTCGCCGCCCCATTCAGCCCTGGATTGTAGTAGAAATACACCCCCACCCACCTCTGGGAACCATGAACTGGGATTGAAAAGAAAAAAAACATGCTTAGGCGGTTCCTCTCGGCCCCGTATCTTCCCCTCTCACTCTGAGAAGCAGTGGAGGTATCCATTGCTGGAGACTAAGGACACGTGATATTGAAGAGAGAGATCCAGAAAGAATACAAGCCAAAAGGGACGTTTGATGTATTTTATTTTTTGGTTTCAGAACTGTCTTGGTTTTTTCATTCTACTGTTTCTTAAAAAGGCACAATGTTGTAGGCCTAACTGGCCGGATTCCTCTTTCTGCGTAATGTTTGACTCGTTCTCCTATTGTAATATTGCTTCCAATACAATGCTCAAACACAGACAGATACAATTTTCAGTGTTTTAACTGTTGCTATGCACAACCTCCTTTGCTTTTAGCTTCACTGCCACTAGAATAGAGCAAAGCCGATATCGTCTCGACTGCAGAGATGAGAACAGAGGATTCGTTGGTGGCAGCCATGAAACATTCTGTTATTAGATAAAGAAATGCTCATTGACAACATTCATGGTGACCCTCCGATAGACTCTGAGCCACTGTACTGCAGATCTAAAAGCCTCATAGTGATATACATTACTCATTCTGGAATTTCTACCCATTGCACACATTTTCACCCACATGTTGGTCATCATTTTGACCGTCAGTTCTAGTGATGTGTACTCGATAGATGGTCTTGCTGTTCTCGTACATGGTTATTCAGAACACACCCATACACAAGCCACTCATACATATACACACACAAACCTCTCTAAATCAAGGCCCCCTTTATATCCCTCACTCCCATCCAGGCACCCCTTGTCAGTCCCTCTCTCCTCCTCTACTTTTCCTGGCCTTCCCTTTGTTACTGTCCCTTTAAAAAAAAGGGGGGAAAGCATGTTTTAATGGAAATTATTTTCAAAAGAACATTGATGCCATAATGGAGAATGTCCTTCAGCAGCTGAGGTCTCCTTCTTCAATAGGCAGAAAACAAAAGGAGGGGCCAGACAACATCTGTGACTTGCTACCGTGTCTGTCTGCCTGGCAGCCTGGCAACCATCGCCACCTAGTGGCCAGATAGGAACACTGTGTGTGTGTGTGTGTGTGTGTGTGTGTGTGTGTGAGAGAGAGATCCTTAGCACTTGGTTTCAGGCACACATGCAGCCAAAATGAAGGACAACAACTTTGCCAAAAATGACAAGTACACTATCTGGGCAAATGATGGAGCAAATACCACACACACACACACACACACACACACACACACACACACACACACACACACACACACACACACACACACACACACACACACACACACACACAACACACACACACACACACACACACACAGAGTAGGGATATCAACAAATGAAGTTATTTTCTAACTGTTTCTATACAGTAGGTGAGCCTAGTTGGCAATGCAAGGCTAAGTATGTGGAGGATAGATCATAATACAATGCCGTTATATTTCAGGAATACCTTTCACAACCTGTGTTTTAAAGATGAAATGCTAAAGGTTTGTATGCAGGGCCATGATGTTTGCCACTTCAGCATCTACCTGAATACTGTGTTTCTGTCTAGGTCTCTCACTGAAGAACATGCCCTTGTAGGAGTAGGAGTTTTACCGCTGTAAAGACTTCACGGTCATACCACGCTATTCCAACATGGCCTTTGGTACAAACAGAGAAAAACAGTCAAGGTCAGTTCATTCCATTCAGGCATGACAGTCGGATGTATTCGCCTGTTATTATTTCCTGAATTCAGCTGAATTCATATTTTAGTCGCCCTCTCCCTTTGGACTTTGTGTGGGACGAAAAACAAGGAGGGAGTGTCTTGTTTCTGTGAGAGAGAGCGAGAGTGACAGCATTGGGTTGTGGGGGTTTTGTGCCAATGTAAATACCACTGATAATAAAACACATCGTCTCTTGCGCTATGTTCTCTCTTGCTTTATCAAACCTCTGTTTGATACAAGGAATGGAGTCGCCCACATATTACTCACTGACCCGAGGGGATTTGATTCTGTTTGGCCCATGGATTCTACCAATCCCATTGAAGGAATAGTCGCCCCACCTTTGCCTTATTACTAACACCTATCCAATCCTTTCGGATCCACACAATTGCATAGGGGGTAGGGGGTAGTTTGTGGACGGGGGCCTGAGTCTTACCAGATTTATCAACAACCAAATTATCTTCCACCTGCTCACGGTACAATTTGTTCCTAAAGGTACAGGTCTTGTAGGATCGGTGCACCCTCCCCAAATCGTCACCTGATCTATTAGGGGGAAAACAACAAACTTGGCCTAAGTCAGCAACTAGAGGGTATTCCATCCCACTCTTAATGGGCTCCATCCTTATCCCCCCCCCCCCTTCCTCTCTTCCACATCTTTATCCCCTCCTCCGGCTTCATCCCTCTCTCCATGGGCCCAGGTGGACAGGGTGGCCCAGGTCTGCAGTAATTTTCCCCCTGACTGGTTTTAATGTAAGGGGTAATGTGAGAGGAGACAGGCTCCGCACACACACATATACACACACACACACAACTCCCCCCTGTGGGAGTCTGGGGCAAGCCGCGATCCACACACACACACACCACAGCAGTGAACGTGGTCCTCACCCTCCGCTGGTACATTACCAGCATCCCTCCATTCTCTTTATTTATTCCTCCTTCACTCCTCTGTTTTCTCCCCTGAGCCTCTCCTCTCCTCTGCCTAGAACACAGGCCTGTATCACTCCATCTCTCAGAAAGTGAGGGAGAGAGAGAGAGCAGAGGGGGGTGGGGTCATGTGAGAGAACTAGAGAGGAGAGAGGGGGGATGGAGAGAAAAGAGATGGATAGAGGGTGCATAGGAGCCAATAGGAAGCAGCTGATTATATAGGAGCACAAACACAAACATTGTTGTATATAAACACACACACACACACCGGGGGCATAGAGGCTGACCTGCTGCACAGAAACAAACACCTCAAATAACCTTCATCTTTTTTTTCTCCCAAACATCAATTGTTTACCATGAACACACACACAAGCACACACACACACACACACACACACACACACACACACACACACACACACACACACACACACACACACACACACACACACACGCACACACACACACACACACACACACACACACCAAAGCCCATTAACACAGTACTTCATTTGTAATGGATTTCCTTGCTCTGCTGTTTTGGGAGAGAGCAGAGGAGGTGGCCTGGTGGAACTGCTATAAATCACCTGCTTGTTCCCTTCCTCCACCCAACTTTCCCCCCACCCCTCCCCCTTCAGCCCCCATCAGCACGGCTACACTGGGGTTCCGTGTCCCTAACCCCCTCTCCCATCATCATACACACACGCCGGCGGATGTACCCTTCTCTTACTCCCCTCTCTCATCTCTGCCGCCTGGAATGGGGAAATCCAATTACCCTATGAAGAGAGACACATATTTAATTACACACACAACTTATATATACACACACGTAAGTAATAAGAATGTGTCTCACTGAAACACAAATATGTGTAAACAAACAAACCAACACTACTTCCTCATACACAGACAACAAAATGTAGATTCAAAGCAACGGTAAGTGTCAAGTCTGACGGTGTATCTAGCACCATTGTTCTGAGACCTGTCCAACACTTTCAGGAGACTGATCGAATGTTCCGATAGAAATACATTGTGTGGTATGATTGTCATGTAAAAATAGGCAACTGTGTTGGCTACCGCATCTGCAATGTTCTGAACGTTTTATCTCATTGAATACGTCATAGATCTACATAATATGCTTAGGGGGAGCTAGCTAGCGTCCATTTGAGATGGGGTCTAAGCAGGGACGGACATTAAGCTAGACCGCAGCTGGTACTTTTCAGAATGGGCTAGTAGAAAATGTGTTTAGCTAAAGTTTGGCTTTGACAATATCGCATGGCAAAGAATACCAGCCGGGCTAGTAGATATTGCGGTCTACTAGCCCGGCTGGCCACTGCCCAAAATCTTTCCATTCCATCCCTGGGTGTAAGTGGGCTGTATGATTGGGCAGTGACTATAGTGTGCCTTCAGTTCCCCCTGGAGGCCACAGAAAAAACAACAACCTAGAGACATCTCAGTAAACGCTCGAGTCTCTCCCCGAGAGAGAGAAGATAACACACTGGCTTCCATTGTCACACCACGCCAGCCGTGAAGGACAATAAGGTCATAAGGTCACCACATATCTTACAGTCTTAACTCAATAACAGGCTGTGTTCTGCGGCATTGAACAGACACATGAAACCGACAATGTTGAACTGGCCTTTCCACAGTCAAATAGTCGATGAACAGTTTGCATACTGCCCCATTGAAAGGCTGGTTATGGCAAACAACTCCATCACCTCAGACACCCATTACAATTTGTATACTGCCCCAACAGATCCATCTTAATTGCACTCCACACTGCCCTGACCCATTTAGATAAGAGGAATACCAGCTCAGTCGTTCAACACCATTGTCCCCTCTAAGCTCATCACCGAGCTAGGGACCCTGGGACTGAACTCTTCCCTCTGCAACTGGATCCTGGACTTCCTGACGGGCCGATCCCAGGTGGTGAGGGTAGGCAACATCCCCTCCGCCACGCGGACCTTGAACATGGTGGCCTCACAGAGGTGTGTGCTTAGTCCCCTCCTGTACTCCCTGTTCACCCACGACTGCGTGGCCATGCACGACTCCAACACCATCATCAAGTTTGCTGACGACACGACGGTGGTAGGCCTGGTCACCGGCGACGATGAGCCAACCTACAGGGAGGAGGTCAGTGACTTGGCAGTATGGTGCCAGGACAACAACCTCTCCCTGAATGTCAGTAAGACCATGGAGCTGATCGTGGACTACAGAAAATGGTGGGGAGGGGGTGAGCACGCCCCCATTGACATCGGTGAGGCAGAAGTGGAGCAGGTAGATAGCTTCAAGTTCCTCTGTGTCCAAATCACCAAGGACTTAAAATGGTCCACACGCACGACAGCGCCTCCTGGCCCTGTCGTGGAGGTTGAAATTATTTGGCATGAGCCCTGAAATCATCAAAAAGATTTACTGCTGCACCATTGAGAGCATCTTGACTGGCTGCATCACCGCTTGGTACGGCGACTGCACCGCCCTCGATCCCATGGCGCTACAGAGGGGGGCGCAGACAGTCCAGTACATCACTGGGGCCGAGCTCCTTGCCATCCAGGGCCTCTATATCAGGCGGTGTGAAGGGAAAGCCTGGAAAATTGTAAAAGACTCCAGCCACCCAAGCCATAGACTGCGATCTCTGCAACCTCTGCTGTCCGCACTGTACCGGAGCTACAAGTCTGGCACCAACAAGCTCCTGAACAGCATCTATCCCCAAGCCATAAGAGCGCTAAATAGGTACACAAACTATCTGCATTATCACACACACACACACACACACACACACACACACACACACACACACACACACACACACACACACACACACACACACACACACACACACACACACACACCATATATGCTGCTGCTACTCTGTTTATCATATATCCTGATGCCTAGTCACCTGACCACTATACAGATCTACCTCCATCCCTCCAGTAAGCCTACACATTGTATATATGGTATTGAAACTGACCCTGTATATAGCTAGCTTACTTACTTTCCCGTGTTCTTCTCATTTCTACTTCTCGTTTGTTTTTGTTTCGACTTGACTTTTTTTTTTTAAAGAAGAAGAATAATGACAGTACTACTGATATTGATTACTGCATTGTTGGGAAAGAGCAAGCAAGAAAGGCACTTCACTGTACTTGTGCACGTGACTAAAACTGTAGGGTGCTGTATTCTGCCTCTTCACAGCTGAAGCCTCACCGTAGACAGAACAGGAATGAACTCACTCAAAGCTCCAATGTACTTTACTCACGATCTCCGAGGAACACACATACTGTAATGAGACAGTATTTTGTTCACACCGCAGTGTGTTGATTTCAATATGGTGGACAGAGAAAATAACCCGCAACAGCTTGTCGAGCTCTCAAGTGTTTCTGTGACAATATTTCGGAACAAGAGTCTGCAGCCTAGGCTCCTTCACTCACTCTCTCCTTATCAGGCAGAATAAACAGCCGACTACACTGAGTGTACAAAACATCCTAATATTGAGTTGCACCCCCTTTTGCCCTCAGAACAGCCTCAATTCTTCAGGGGGATGGGACTCCTACAAGGTGTCGAAAGCATTCCACAGGGATGCTGGCCCATGTTGACTCCAATGCTTCTAACAGTTTTGTCAAGTTGGCTGGGTGTCCTTTGGGTGGTGGACCATTCTTGGTACACACGGGAAGCTGTTGAGTGTGAAAAACCCTGCAGCGTTGCAGTTCATCCCACACTCAAACCAGTGCGCCTGGCACCTACTACCAAACCCTGTTCAAAGGCAGTTCGCTCAAAGGCACATCTTGTCTTACCCATTCACCCTCTGAATGGCACACATACACAATCCATGTTGTAATTGTTACTTTAAAAAATCTCTCTTTAACATGCCCCCCTTCATCTACACTGATTAAAGTGGATTTAACAGGTAACATCAATAAGGGATCATAGCTTTCACCTGGATTCACCTGGTCAGTCTATGTCATGGAAAGAGCAGGTGTTCCTAATGTTTTGTACACACAGTGTATATTGTGTTGGATTTCAACATGATGGACCAGAGAGGCAACCGAATTGGCTGTACTCTAGTAACTCTCTCCAAGCCAAAACAATAGGAAACATACAAAGGACACAGTATTGTGTTGGATTTCAGCATGGTGAACATTAACGACCAAAAGAGAGTGCAAACATTTTTGGTTCCACAAGTGCTGTGACGGTGAGCACTTCAGACCACTCCTTGTTGCTGTGTTCATGGTATAAAAAAACCCATTTCAATACATATCAATACTAAACATTAGTATTAGCAGATGACAGCCCTGGTTTATACCCTGTCTAAAGTACGAGCACATGGTACTGTTCTAAGATCCGTTTCTGGTGACCCAAAACCTAAACTCAACCCTTATACTCAAACATATCCCAACTGACTCTGGACCAGTTTTAACAGGCAATACTTCCAGCCTTTTGGCAGGTCGAAAATCAGCATCTCTTGGTGACCAAGAGGTAAGCATTAGTGGTCACGGATTATGAATCAGAATCTCAATACTGTGGTTTAAACAAGGTACCTCCTCTCCTCATTTGCACTGATGTGGAAGCATAGTAGAGGTGAACAGGCAGTGGCTCGGGTGGTTGTTATCCTTGATGAACTTTATGGCCTTCCTGTGACATCGGGTGGTGTAGGTGTCCTGGAGGGCAGGTAGTTTGCCCCCGCTATCATCCAGAAGGCGAGGCCAGTACAGGTGCATCAAAGCTGGGACCGAGAGACTGAAGAACAGCTTCTATCTCAAGGCCATCAGACTGTTAAACAGCCACCACTAACATTGAGTGGCTGCTGCCAACACACTGACTCAACTCCAGCCACTTTAATATTGGGAATTGATGGGAATTGATCTAAAATATATCACTAGCCACTTTAAACAATGCTACTTAATATAATGTTTGCATACCCTACATTATTCATCTCATATGTATACGTATATACTGTACTCTATATCATCTACTGCATCTTTATGTAATACATGTATCACTAGCCACTTTAAACTATGCCACTTTGTTTACATACCCTACATTACTCATCTCATATGTATATACTGTACTCTATACCATCTACTGCATCTTGCCTATGCCGTTCTGTACCATCACTCATTCATATATCTTTATGTACATATTCTTTATCCCTTTACACTTGTGTGTATAAGACAGTAGTTTTGGAATTGTTAGTTAGATTACTCGTTGGTTATTACTGCATTGTCGGAACTAGAAGCACAAGCATTTCGCTACACTCGCATTAACATCTGCTAACCATGTGTATGTGACAAATACATTTGATTTGATTTGATTTTGATTTGAGGTGAAAGCCACATGGCAGACTAGGTACATACTTTCACTCTTATAGTCATTCACCTTTATTCAACTGAGGAGGAGAGGAGATGAATTAGCCACCAAGGAAAGAAGATGAGTTGAGGAAGCATCTTAAGACTTGTCAGGTGGCCCCTCAGTCCCGTGTGGGTCTAGTTAGTGGTAGTTGGGGTGATCTGTGAGGAGGAACTGCTGCTTTCTGCCTCCTGGTGGCGCTGGGCTGGAATGACACCCTCTGGCTGGAACCCTCTCTGCTCTTCTCTCTGTCTGCTTTTCTACGCACTGCACATACAGAGAAGGGTGAGAGTGATGGCAGGCAGTGTGTGTGTGTTTTTTATTTTTTTATTTCACCTTTATTTAACAGGTAGGCAAGTTGAGAACAAGTTCTCATTTACAATTGCGACCTGGCCAAGATAAAGCAAAGCAGTTTGACACATACAACGACACAGAGTTACACATGGAGTAAAACAGACATACAGTCAATAATACAGTAGAAACAAGTCTATATACGATGTGAGCAAATGAGATGAGATAAGGGAGGTAAAGGCAAAAAAAAGGCCATGGTGGCAAAGTAAATACAATATAGCAAGTAAAACACTGGAATGGTAGATTTGCAGTGGAAGAAGTAGAAGTGGAAGTAGAAATACAAAATAATGGGGTGCAAAGGAGCAAAATAAATAAATAAAATAAAATAAATACAGTAGGGAAAGAGGTAGTTGTTTGGGCTAAATTATAGGTGGGCTATGTACAGGTGCAGTAATCTGTGAGCTGCTCTGAAAGCTGGTGCTTAAAGCTAGTGAGGGAGATAAGTGTTTCCAGTTTCAGAGATTTTTGTAGTTCGTTCCAGTCATTGGCAGCAGAGAACTGGAAGGAGAGGCGGCCAAGAAAGAATTGGCTTTGGGGGTGACTAGAGAGATATACCTGCTGGAGCGCGTGCTACAGGTGGGTGATGCTATGGTGACCAGCGAGCTGAGATAAGGGGGGACTTTACTTAGCAGTGTCTTGTAGATGACATGGAGCCAGTGGGTTTGGTGACGAGTATGAAGCGAGGGCCAGCCAACGAGAGCGTATAGGTCGCAATGGTGGGTAGTATATGGGACATTGGTGACGAAAAAACGGATGGCACTGTGATAGACTGCATCCAATTTGTTGAGTAGGGTATTGGAGGCTATTTTGTAAATGACATCGCCGAAGTCAAGGATCGGTAGGATGGTCAGTTTTACAAGGGTATGTTTGGCAGCATGAGTGAAGGATGCTTTGTTGCGAAATAGGAAGCCAATTCTAGATTTAACTTTGGATTGGAGATGTTTGATGTGGGTCTGGAAGGAGAGTTTACAGTCTAACCAGACACCTAGGTATTTGTAGTTGTCCACGTATTCTAAGTCAGAGCCGTCCAGAGTAGTGATGTTGGACAGGCGGAGTTTTTCCCCACAAAAGGGCTTCATTACAGACAGAAATACTCCTCAGCATCTTGTCTTGTTGAATCAACTAGTAGAAGTCTGGAGAACTTTAGGTTGGGATGTTGAGTTGCATTGAGGACGCTGGCATCCAACGTTTGCATTTGACTGGCTTTGAGTTGAAATTACATTCCCCTCAGTTGTCTGTCTCTCTCTTTTCCTACCTTATCAGACAATGTTTTAGTAGCCTATACAGCATTAGTTTTGTATCTTATGCATGCAGGCTTGTTGCAAGTTGGAACATTTTTCTCCAATTTGAGCTCCACCCATGCTAAATATTTCATATGGTGTCAATACAATCCATACTCGGCCCTTTTTCATCGTCTTCCTGAGAGGAACTTCCCCAGATTGTTTTATTTTTAAGAACATGAGAAGCCTGGGCTTCCGAGGCTGTAGAGACATTAACCCTCTTCTCTGCCTGTCCCTACCCGAGAGACATGTACTGTTTATGGTCGAGGAAACAATGACCTATATACTATGGCTGGACTACCAGTGAGAAAGCAATATTGTTGAGGACAGGGGAAACCACAAACTCTCTTCTCTAGCTCCCTCAGCCCCTGATATTGGACATTGACTGACCTCTGGGTTCTGTGGAGGCTGTGGTGGGGTAGGAGGCGGTGGAGGAGTCTCCCATGGAGGTGTCAGCTATCCTCTGGCCAGCACACATGGCCTTCGGGGTCTGGAACACAGCCAGTGGAGCCACGTTCATCTACAACAGGCCCACAATGATCCTACAGGAGAGGGCAGGGCAGCGATTAAACTAAGAGTACGGTGTACATTCTCAGACAGAAAGACAAGGGATTGTGTTATCAGAGAAGAAGGAGAGGAGAGATGAAAGGAAGCTCCAACCTCTCTGTGTATGTCTGTGTGTGTGTCTCGGAGGGGTTTGGATAATGCAACAAAAAAAACCAGAATCACTGTCTTCATGAAGATTGACCTTCTAATTGCCAGTTCATCTTCTACTAAAAAAGGGACCGGCTGGAATATAACATCACAAACATATACTTCATAACAAAAAGAAGACCAGCATGCACTTTAAGAAGGTATAATTATATCCTGAACAAAACATCAACACATAAGATGTAGTACAAACGCTGAGGCTTTCCGGAAGCGGTATTGCTTGCGATTCCCATCAACTGATATAGCATCCATTTCCTGTGAGCAGGCAGGACAATGGAGGAGATCGCTTCCACAAAACGTGTCTATTTCAAACTGCCCGTACGTCCACTCGAGGAATGCCTTCTGGAATGTGTCGCCACATATCTTTCCACTCTAATAACATGCAAGACATACAGGGGTAGGGTGCAATGTTTATATTGGGGACAAATATTAACCACTAATTCATTCAAATTATCATTTGATTAGTATATACACACTTACCCTGGCAAAGTGCTTTGTTCTTCCATCAAGCATTCCCACAAAGGCTTGACGGGAGAATCCTGGGGCCAACACCTTTATGTCTTCAAAGGACTTGAAGAGGTCCACTGTGAAGATGGTCTGGTGAGTCACGGTGGCTGGCCAGTAGCCACTCTTTACAGGTACGTCCAGCCCCACTGTCCAATGTCTCAGACACCCGGAGCAGTTCAGAGCAGGAACGGACAGGTTGTGGCAGCCTGAGTCAGGAGTAATTATTAGGAAGTAATTCATTACATTCTTTAAAAACATGTCAATAGAAGTAAAGCCCTTAAAAAAACACATATTTACCATTTATTCCAATCACGATGTCCTGCTTGCCACTTGTCACTGTCGGGGCGCTGGAGAGGGGCAACCACACAGCTGTGGCACTGCCATGGGCAAAAAAATACAAACCAAAATGTGACAAGAATCACAAATAAATTGTTAAATATATTGGACTGTAACTACTGATGCATTGAAAATTGTGCAGCATGACTAAAAAGTGGATATTGCAGGAGGGGCTATCAGATTTTATTTGAAACACCTAAACAATAAACACACACCTTGCTCCTGGAAGGTAAGGGACCCCTCATCATCCTGATGAATTACGGAGGTTGGGGACAAGGGGCGATAAAACCCTTCAAACAGAGACTCCCTGTTGTGCAAAACCTTGGTGCTATGGGTGGCTATGTCACATGTGGTACAGAGGAGATGCCTGGGCAGGCAATCTTAGCACCATACAACCGCATCCTCCCTGTTGCAATACTGACACAGTACCTTCAGCAGAGAACATGCTGTCCCCATCACCACTGCCACGTTTGTGCACACAAGGCCTGCCTCTCTACCCAAGTCACTTTTGCAGGTCCTGTAGGTCCTGTAGGTCCTGCCTGTAGGTCAGGGGTCCTGCATCAGTCTTAAAAAAAAAAAAAAAAAAAAAAATGACAGGATTCATGAAAAAAAATGTCATACAGCTATTTTTAAGTTTGGCATGGAATTTGTTTCGCATTCTGTACCTGTATCTTGTGGGGATAGGAGCAGGAGCATGGCTACTGCAAGAGGATGGGTACAGGTAATGGAAACTATTAAATCCAACTGTGTTTTCTGTATATAATGTAACCTAAAGGCATTAGTATAACTGTGTTTTTTGGGAGTAGAAACCAGAAACCAGAATCCAGATATACAGATATACGGTGCATTCGGAAACAATTCAGACCCATTCCCTTGTTCCACATTTTGTTACGTTACCGCCTAATTTTAAAATGGATTAAATGCACCTTTTCCCCTCATCAACCTACACACAATATCCCGTAATGACAAAGCGAAAGCAGGTTGTTCAACATTTTTGCAAATGTATTAAAAACAAAAAAACCAGAAATACCTTATTTACATAAGTATTCAGACCCTTTGCTATGAGACTCGAAATTGAGATCAGGTGCATCCTGTTTCCATTGATCATCCTTGACATGTTTCTGCAACCTGATTGGAGTCCACCTGTGGTAAATTCAATTCGTTAGAGCTATAAGTCTCTATAAGGCCCCACAGTTGACAGTGCATGTCAGACCAAAAACCAAGCCATGAGGTCAAAGGCATTGTCCGTGGAGCTCCGACAGAGGATTGTGTCGAGGCACAGATCTGGGTAAGGGTACCAAATAATTTCTGCAGCATTGAAGGTCCCCAAGAACACAGTGGCCTCATTCTTAAAATGAAGAAGTTTGGAACCACCAAGACTCTTCCTAGAGCTGGCCGCCCGGCCAAACTGAGCCATCGGGGGAGAAGGGCCTTGGTCAGGGAGGTGACCAAGAACCCGATGGTCATTCTGACAGAGCTCCAGAGTCCTTCCAGAATGACAACCATCTCTCCAGCACTCCCCCAATCAGGCCTTCATGGTAGAGTGGCTAGAAGGAAGCCACTCCTCAGCCCGCTTCGAGTTTGCCAAAAGACACCTAAATGACTTTCAGACCATGAGAAATAAGATTCTCTGGTCTGATGAAACCAAGATTGAAGTCTTTGACCTGAATGCCAAACGTCACGGCTGGAAGAAACCTGGCACCATCTCTACAGTGAAGCATGGTGGTGGCAGCATCATACTGTGGGGATGTTTTCCAGCGGCAGGGACTGGGAGACTAGTCAGGATCGTGGGAAACATGAACGGAGAAAAGTACAGAAAGATCCTTGATGAAAACCTGCTCCAGAGCTCTCAGGACTTCAGACTGGGGTGAAGGTTCACCTTTCAACAGGACAATGACCATAAGCACACAGCCAAGACAATGCAGGAGTGGCTTTGAGACAAGGCTCTGAATGTCCTTGAGTGCCCCAGCCAGAGCCCAGACTTGAACCCGATCTAATATTTCTGGAGAGACCTGACAATAGCTGTGCAGCGACATTACCCATCCAACCTGACAGAGCTTCTCCAGCAGAGAAGAGCTGGAGAAACTCCCCAAATGCAGGTGTGCCAAGCTTGTAGCATCATACCCAAGAAGACTCATAGCTGTAATTTCTGCCAATGGTGCTTCAACAAATTACTGAGTAAAGGGTCTGAATACTTATGTAAATGTGATATGTTTTTAATTTTCATAAATTTGCAAAAATTTCTACAAACCTGTTTTTGCTTTGTCATTATGGGGTATTGTGTGTAGATTGATGAGGGGGAAAATCAATTTTAGAATAAGGCTGCATATGGAACATATGGAAAAAGTCAAGGGGTTTGGATATATTCCGAATGCCCTGTATGTCATAAAATGATGATACACTGTAGGTCATTATATTAGACATGTTAGACATGTCATTAAATTACATGTACATAACTATGTGGTTTTAATGTACATTAGCAGTGGTTCTTCTTAATTTGAGAGTAATATAACACTTTGAATCTATTGTCAATACATGCAACCTAAGAGTTCATGCCTGCAAGACAGAGGCTTAGGTTACATTCAATCGGTCTGAGGATTTGAAAGTTTTATAGCACCACTTTGTACTTAATCCCACATTGAAATGAAAGCCAGTGAGACAGCTAAAAACTGCATTTAGTACTAGTTAGAAATGTCCTAACAAGGTAGTCATGCTGCCTGACAGTTGAACGATGCTAGCCTTGATGAGGCCCTTACTCTCTTGGGGTTGTTGTGTGTAGTGTGATTTCCTTTGGGTCACACGACCTGGCTTCAAGCCTACCCCAGGTTAACACCCCCTCCTACCATTTGCTACTCTGATGCGCAGTAGTAGGGTCAAAGCACGTCCTGTTAAGGCGTGAGGGATTTGTGATAGAGAAGCACAGGTTGTGTTTTCTGAATCGAGGGAGCAGTGTAACGATCCTAGCATTGATAAATCTGTTAAGAAATCCCCCAAGGGAGATCTCAGTCTGGACATCACCCTTGGGGTACATTGTGGATGGCTGATTTTCATTACTGTGGGGACAGTGTTATGTTGTGCAAAAGCAAAGCCCCCACAGTTAACACTCAAACGTTTTTGTTATCGATCTGCTTTAATTCATTAAATCACAGGTGAGTAATGCTGGCATTACTTTTTATGAAGTGTATTTGAATATTCACATGTACACAATTGGTATACAGACAGCAAAAAGATAATTATAGTTTAACATGTGCAGACACCAGCCTAGTTTATTTATGGCCTGTATTGTCCCATAGAAATATGATTAATATTTCTATGGGTTACATACAGGCAATAAATGAACTAACTACACCATCGAATATCTAATTAAAATGCTAAATAGTTTCTTCTGTTTATTACATGTTATGTATTATATGCAGAGTAATTTCTTATTTTAAGTTGGGTGAGGTATCAACACAACCACTGACGTCTACTAAGAACAAACAAAACACGTCAGTTACCGTACCCTGCAAATCATTATCTGAAGAAACTCAAAAAAAATACAATAGCATTAACTGTAGTTTTTGTGTTGAGCAAACAGAAACAGTTTTACATTTATTTTGGCATTGTCTACATGGAAAGCAAATGTGGCAAGATATTTATAGTTTTACAATTGTTAATATTCTTGATGACTTTTGTTTATTATGTGAGAATATGCTGCTAGGTTTCCTTAACTATAATAAGGGCAACTGTAATAAGGTCAAAGAAAACAAATTTGACCTCTTAAATCTAATTGTGCTAATGGAAAAATGTAACATTCATAAATGTAAATTCACTAATAACAAAAACACTCTCCTTGTTTTCTATAAGGAGTCTGAGCTGTACATTAAGACCATACTACATTCTTCCAATAAGAAACCTGTTAAAACAAGGCCTTTGTATAATCTGTCATTTGTTGTACCCCCTAGCACATGTTATGATTGTCTGTTTGTGTCAATTCCGGTACTACGGAATCATGGGAGATTAAGTTTCACAGTCCGTCACTCATGAAATGAATTGCTCAATAATTCATTAAAAAAATATGTTAATGTGCTTCCACAACTGATATTGTGTTTTTACATAATTAATAACAGCGAGTAGGTAGCTAAAAAGGCCCAATGTTCACTGGCTCATGGCGGGAACCAAAAAGCATACATCCTCCACATACAA
This sequence comes from Oncorhynchus tshawytscha, assembly GCF_018296145.1. NCBI lineage: Eukaryota > Metazoa > Chordata > Actinopteri > Salmoniformes > Salmonidae > Oncorhynchus > Oncorhynchus tshawytscha. Next base: position 7,973,143 of record NC_056448.1, read on the forward strand.
CACCTGTTCTGCCAGTCACATTCTGTTAAAGGTCCCCAAGCGTGCACATCCCTGGGTCGCTCTTCTTTTCACTTCTGGAACCCCCCCCCAAAAAAAAACACTCAAATTGGACAGTTTTATCTCCATCTCTTCATTCAAAGACTCAATCATGGACACTCTTGCTGACAGTTGTGGCTGCTTCACGTGATGCATTGTTGTCTCTACCTTGCCTTTGTGCTGTTGTCTGTGCCCAATACTGTTTGTACCATGTTTTGTGATGCTGCCATGTTGTACTGCTACCATGTTGTTGTCATGTGGTGTTGCTACCATGCTGTGTTGTCATGGTGTGTGTTTTGTCCTATACATACAGTATATACACAGTGGCAACTTCAGCATGTAAATCCTGGTGGGGCAAAATAAAAAAAGGTGGGGTGCAAGCCAGCAAAGCCACAACACTAAACAATACATTCATTGCACTATACCACTGCTACACCTGGCTATCAGCAGAGCCTTGTCTGACAGCAAAACAGTTCATTCAGCCTCATTTACTGCCTTTTTTTGAAACATAGCTGATATGGCTGACTTGCTTAAACAAATGCGGTTTCTACTGACAAGTGAGACGTGCAAACTATGGCACAAAGGGACGACAAGAGGATAAGAGTGAGCTAGAATGGACGTAGTCAATATCATTATTTGTTCAGCACTTTTGAAATGTACAGCGACAGAATTCAAATCATGGGCCATTCTTACAGTGTACACCAAGTCAGAACTGCAGGATAAATAAAGGGGGCATATAAGCAGCCAATGAAAGCTCTTACAATATTCAATAATTACATTTCTCAAAAACAAGTTAGAGCCTACATGTGCACCAGCAAGTCAGAACAGTATGTGAAATTAAGAGGTGAATATAGGCTAAAGTATTAGGGTGAGGTACATGGGCTACTAACAGCTTACTACACAACATACATGTAGTATTACTTTCTTAGCTACAGTGTACATATCTCCCTGGCATATTACATCATTTATATAGCAGCATACAAGACATGTTTGGACTCACCTTGTTGCGCTGTACTCACTTGAACAGGAAGGTGGCGTGTTTTGTCATCAAATGTTGTCATCAAAGTCTGGCATTCTCTGGATTTATTGTGCTTTCAAGACAACTAGGAACTCTGAAAAAAATACGGTTGAATCATGATGACGTCAGTGATCTTCAGGGCGTAGCTCTAGAAAGAGACTAGAGTTCCCGATTTACAATTCCAAGTTAGATAAAAGTTCAAAACGTGTTTTCCCAGTCGTAGCTCGTTTTTGCCAGAGTTCTCAGATGTCTTGAACTCACTAAAGTCAGATTTTGCAGTTACGAGTTAATAGTTGTTTTGAGCACGGCACAAATCACCCTTCATTGACTGCATGGCCAATGTTGAATGTTAATAATTTTAAAATAGGAAAAGAGACCCTTAATCTTAGACTTGGGACCACACAGCCACTCCACTGAATAGCAGGCTAAAAATGTACTTGCAATGCTTGCAGTTAGCCACTGATTCCTTCCAAACCACTCATTGTTGAATTTCCAACTTGTTGTGTAATGTTTATGTCTAATGGCCGATGTGCACGATACGTTTTATCTATAATTTCTCTTTATTATTTATCTTCATATGACAAGGATTAAAAAGGATTTGCCAGTAGATTGTCGACTTGATTCATGATGATTGATGACTGCTAGCTAAGATTTTGAAAGTACTATGTTGACATGATCAGTCCAATCAAAGCTACTGTAGACATAACGTGATTTGACGTCATTTTATCTGTGGCCAATGACCTTGAGCCTTATTTGATAGGCACTTCTAATGTAACTCTATGGCAGCACCCAAGGGGCTAGAATTTTAGAGCTCTACCCTTAGACTTGGCAGTGACGTAGTGTCCCCATGAGTGACAGAACACTGAGCCAATCACTGCACAATGCTCCGTATTTTCTGCTGGCTTGCCCCACCACCACAGAAAGAGCTAGGTTGAAACACCTGCATTTTGGAGCTGCCTTACTCAAGAAAACAAAAAGGAGACCATGTTTGGCTTTATGATATGTTTAAATGTTTTACATTGTTTGCAGACTGATATGTGACACGTATTAATGGCAAAATAACATGGAAAGCAGGCAACCCCCCTCACAAAAAAAAAAAAAACGTTTTTTATTTTTTTATCCCGTCCCCGCAGGAGGCCTTTTGGTAGGCGGTCATTGTAAATAAGAAGTTGTTCTTAATTGACTTGCCTAGTTAAAATGTAAAAAATAAAAAATACAAGATACTGTTGTCCAGAGCAAATAAATATCAGGTCCTGTCTACAAGATAAACCAATATACATAACTGACTGAAATAAAATAAGAGATTAGTTATGCGGGCCGAAATACAGAATTTTCCTAAAAATGTCCTAAAAATGACTTACCTCGCGTTCTCACCGTAAAATAGCTAATAGCTAAAATAAACAGTTATGTTTATTTGTACTAATAACGCAAACTCGGTGCGCATCAAGTTTAAAGATATTGAGAAGTGGCGTGGCATCAGAGGTCTCTTGGTGTTATGGTTGTGAGCGCAATGCATCATGAGTTTGTGCTATTAGTACATAAAAACATTGTGCTTATTTGTACATATAGTACATAGTTAATGAGATTACTTACCATTGTGCTTATTTGTACATATAGTACATAGTTAACGAGAGACTGGGTTACGACAGTACAGGCAAAGACAGTAACAGCATGAAATTGTTGTACAGGTTTAGAAACTGTGAATTTAGTGTTGCAGAAAGAACGCAAGAGGGCGCTAAGTTCACAACCCGTGGAACTGACGGAAAAAGCTGACGGACCCTTCCATGTCCATATTAGGGGTGATAAATAATCGCCAGTTTCATTATTGATTTTTAAAATGTAAATAACCAAACCTATTAGTTTTTTCTTATCGATAGAAAACACCAAAGTTACAATTCATAAATACAACTTCTCAAATTTAGTTGGCGGTCTACAGATATTCCACACAGACATTTTCGGATTCACACTGACACCGTGGGAATGGTTTAGTCATCGGATGGCGGTTGCTATGGGTGTGAACAAACGGGACAGCAGCAACGATGGACGTCTGTGTTCGGCACGGCAGAGGGGCCACAGGCAGCACGGTGAAGGTTGGTTGAATACTTATACGTCTGAAGAAGCATATGAACAATGTTTGTGGGCGATATTACCGGTCGAATCCGGCGGTTTGTTCAAACGGCCAGCAAGGGCGCTCAATTCTGCCTTCTTGGCTTCGTATGCTTCTGCGGCCGGGGCGTCACTGCAGTGTCAAACGATCGGCCTGCAGTTTTTGTGTCTGCGTAGACATGAAATCCACCAAACCCAGATGGTGATTCTGTCTGCAATTAAGTGCCCCGACCACAGCTTTTTTGTAAACCATGCAAACCATGCAATTGCATCCGTTAACTTCACCTGTCACTTGGATGCATATATTAGCATAGCTGTATGTTAACATTAACTGTAGCTGCCTTGATACTGCATAATTTATTCAGTTCTTGAACCCAAATCAAATCAAACTTTATCTGCAACATGCGCCGAATAGAACAAGTGTAGACTTTACCGTGAATTGCTTACTTACAAGCCCTTAACAAACAGTGCAGTTCAAGAAGAAGAAGGTTAAATGTAGGGGTAAAATGTGTTTTATATTGGATATGCGGTTCACGCTCCTCAATAACTATTAAACCAAGCCTGCCATGACTATGAAGATGGTATTTTCTGAATCGGGTGGATGGAGAAAAATCCAAGCCTTTTTGTGTATTTCATAAGATTTCAATCTTCAATAGCTATTACCATTGATGTACAAAGAACACAAATAAATGCAACATGCAACAATTTCTATGATTTTACTGAGTTACTTCATATAAGGAAATCAGTCAATTGAAATAAATTCATTAGCGCCTAATCTATTGATTTCACATGACGGGGAAAACCGACGCAAACAAAAAAAAATGTAGTAGGGGTGTGGATCAGAAAACCAGTCAGTATCTGGTGTGACCACCATTTGTCTCATGTAGCTTAAGACCTCTCCTTCGCAAAGATATTGTAAATAAGAATTAGTTCTTAACTGACTTGCCTAGTTAAATAAATAAAAATAAGTGTTGATCAGGCTGATTGTGTGGCCTGTGGAACATTGTCCCACTCCTCTTCAATAGCTGTGCAAAGTTGCTGGATATTGGTGCGAACTGGAACACGCTGTTGTACACAGGAGATCCAGAGCATCCCAAACATGCTCAATGGGTGACATGTCTGAGTATGCAAGCCATGGAAGAACTGGGACATTTTCAGCTTCCAGGAATTGTTTACAGATCCTTGCGACATGGGCCATGCATTATCATGCTGAAACATGAGGGGATGGCGGTGGATGAATGGCACAACAATGGGCTTCAGGATCTCATCACGGTATCTGTGCATTCAAATTGCCATTGATAAATGCATTTGTGTTCGTTGTCCCTAGCTTATGCCTGCCCATACCATAACCCCCCAACGTTGACATCAGCAAACTGTTCGTCCACACGACGCCATACACGCTGTCTGCCATCTGCCCAGTACAGGTGAAACCAGGATTCATATGTGAAGAGCACACTTCTCCAGCGTGCCAGTGGCCATCGAAGGTGAGCATATGCCCACTGAAGACGGTTACAACGCCGTACTGCAGTCAGATCAATAGCCTGGTGCGGATAACGAGCACGCAGATGAGCTTCCGAGACAGTTTCTGATAGTTTGTGCAGAAATTATTTGGTTGTACAAACCCACAGTTTCATCTGTCTGGGTGGCTGGTCGCAGACCATCTCGTAGATGAAGAAGCTGAATGTGGAGGTCCTGGGCTGGCGTGGTTATACATGGTCTGTGGTTGTTAGGATGGTTGGGCATACTGCCATATTCTCTAAAATGACATTGTAGGTGGCTTATGGTAGAGAAATGAACATTAAATTATCTGGCAACAGCTCTGGTGGACATTCCTGCAGTCATCATGCCAATTGCACACTCCCTAAACTTGAGACATCTGTGGCGTTGTTCAACACAACACCACAGATGGCCTTTTATTGTCCCCAGCACAAGGTGCACCTGTCTAATGATCAAGCTGTTTAATCAGCTTCTTGATATACCACACCTGTCAGGGGGATGGATTATCTTAGCAAAGGATAAATGCTCACTAACAAATTTGTGCACAAAGTTTCAGAAAAATAAGCTTTTGTGCGTATGACATTTCTGGGATCATTTATTTCAGCACATTAAACATGGGACCAACCCTTTACATGTTGCGTTTTTATATTTTTGTTCAGTGTATATAAACCCTGGATTGTTGATGCTATGTCTTTGCTTTTGAAAGGCTTTGAAGCCACCGGTCTGCCATATTGGCACTCCCCAATAGGAGCATGAATGTGTATAAATGCATTTCTAGAGCGTCCCCACCATTTGTAAAAAATATTTTGGAAGTGCCAAGATGGAGTCACGGTGGCAAGTGCCCCTTATCAGTCAACCAGTGTATATACAGTACCAGTCAAATGTTTGGACACATCTACTCATTCAAGGGTTTTTCTTTATTTTTACTATTTTCTACATTGTGGAATAATAGTGAAGACATCAAAACTATGAAATAACACACATGGATTAATGTAGTAACCAAAGAAATGTTAGACAAATCAAAATATATTTAATATTTTAGATTCTTCAAAATAGGCACTCTTTGCCTTAATGACAGCTTTGCACACTCTTGGCATTCTCTCAGCCATCTTCGTGTGGAATGCTTTTCAAACTGTCTTAGAGTTCCCACATATGCTGAGCACTTATTGGCTGCTTTTCCTTAACTCTGTGGTCCAACTCATCCCAAACTATCTCAATTGGGATTGAGGTTGGGTGATTGTGGAGGCCGACCTCCCTGCATCATCTAATGCAGCACTCCACCACCCTCTTTGGTCAAATAGCCCTTACACAACCTGGAGGTGTGTGTTGGGTCATTGTCCTGTTGAAAAGTCTCACTAAGCGCAAACCAGATGGGATGGTGTGTTTCTACAGAATGCTGTAGTAGCCATGCTGGTTAAGTGTGCCTTGAATTCTAAATATATCACTGACAGTGTCACCAGCAAAGCAACATCACACCACCTCCATGCTTCATCCGTTCACCTACTCTGCGTCTCACAAAGACACAGCGGTTGAAACCAAAAATCCCAGATTCAGACTCATCTGACCAAAGGAAAGATTTCCACCGGTCTAATGTCCATTGCTTGTATTTCTTGGTCCAAGTAAGACTCTTCTTATTATTGGTGTCCTTTAGTAGTGGTTTCTTTCAAAATAAATACTTTTAACAAAGCACAAAGCTGGTTGAGAGAATGCCAAGAGTGTGCAAAACTGTCATCAAGGCAAAGGGTGGCTACTTTTGAAGAATCTCAAACAGAAAATATATTTTGATTTGTTCAACACTTTTTTTGGTTACTACATGATTCCTTATGTGTAATTTCATTGTTTTGATGCCTTCACTATTCTAAAGAAAACCCCTAGAATGACTAGCTGTCCAAACTTTTGACTGGTACTGTATATATCATTGGTTCTCACACAAAGTGTGCCATGACTATGAAAATGGCATTCTGAATTGGTGGAGGAAGGACAAAATCCACTGGTTAAAAAACATAGGTTGTTTAATTTTAGTGCTTTCAATCTTAAAAGTATGCCATGACAATTATAGTAGCAGGAGGTGGACATTAATGTTGTAACTTTGAATGGGTTACAGAGTTAATGTTTACAGGTAAGTCATTGAGCTGTATCTAAAGATATTTTCTTCAGTTATTTACATATGTAATTGCATTAGATTGAGAGAACTACATACAGTTGAAGTCAGAAGTTTGCATACACCTTAGCCAAATACATTTAAACTCAGTTTTTCACAATTCCTGACATTTAATCCTAGTGTAAATTTCCAGTTTTAGGTCAGTTAGGATCACCACTTTATTTTAAGAATGTGAAATGGCCATTTGTGATGGCCACTCCAATACCTTGTCTTTGTTGTACTTAAGCCATTTTGCCACAACTTTGGAAGTATGCTTGGGGTCATTGTCCATTTGGAAGACCCATTTGCGACCAAGCTTTCTGACTGACAGATGTCTTGATGTTGCTTCAATATTTCCACAATTTTCCGTCCTCATGAAGCCATCTATTTTGTGAGGTGCACCAGTCCCTCCTGCAGCAAAGGACCCCCACAACATGATGCTGCCACCCCCATGCTTCACGGTTGGGATGGTGGTCTTCGGCTTGCAAGCCTCCCCCTTTTCCTCCAAACATAACGATGGTCATTATGGACAAACAGTTCTATTTTTGTTTCAACAGACCAGAGGACGTTTATCCAAAAAGTACGATCTTTGTCCCCCATGTGCAGTTGCAAACTGCAGTCTGGCTTTTTTTTATGGCGGTTTTGGCATCTTCCTTGCTGAGCGGTCTTTCAGGTTATTGTCGATACAGGACTCGTTTTACTGTGGATACAGATACTTTTGTAACTGGTTTCCGCCAGCATTTTCACAAGGCCCTTTTGCTGTTGTTCTGGGATTGATTTGCACTTTTCGCACCAAAGTACATTCATCTTTAGGAGACGGAAAGCGTCATACCGCTTCCTGAGCGGTCCCATGGTGTTTATACTTGCGTACTATTGTTTGTACAGATGAACGTGGTACCTTCAGGCATTTTGAAATTTCTCTCAAGGATGAACCAGACTTGTGGAGGTCTACAATTTTTTTTCTGATGCCTTGGCTGATTTCTTTTGAATTTTCCATGTTATCAAGTGAAGAGGCACTGAGTTTGAAGGTAGGCCTTGAAATACATCCACAGGTACACCTCCAATTGACTCAAATTATGTCAATTGGCTTAACAGAAGCTTCTAAATCCGTGACATAATTTTCTGGAATGTTCCATGCTGTTTAAGGGCACAGTCAACTTAGTGTATGTAAACTTCTGACCCATTAGAATTGTGATTTAAAGTGAAATAATCTGTATGTAAACAATTTTTGGAATAATTACTTGTGTCATGCACAAAGTTCATGTCCTAACCGACTTGCTAAAACTATAGTTTGTTAACAAGACATTTATGGAGTGGTTGAAAAACAAGTTTTAATGACTCCAACCTAAGTGTATGTAAACTTCCGACTTCAACTGTACATATTTCTATTGTATTGGATTACGCTATTGACTGCAAATTCTAGAATGTCTTTACGACAGGTAGTAGGAAGAGGGGAGAACGCACCAGTTCTGTACAGGTGACAAGTGATTATCCTGACCTTCATTAGCAACTTTCTTTTATTGTTTTGTAGAATCTAAAGTTGTTAAATGTAACGTGAACAAGTAGTATTACTAAAAGAATCTTTCATTTCAAACCCGACATCCCGAGTCATTACTTTGAAGATAATTATAGAATAACTAAGGCATATTCCTAATCTCAGGCCATGGACAAATGAATACATTTTGAGATGATATGCCATGAAGAGTGATCCATCCAAGTGTGTGGGTGTCTGGCTAAACCTGTCTTTGTGTTATTGTTGTTGTGGTTCCCAGGTGTTGGAGTGTGGTGTGTGTGAGGATGTCTTCTCTCTCCAAGGGGACAAGGTCCCCCGGCTGCTGCTCTGCGGTCACACGGTCTGCCATGACTGTCTGACCCGGCTGCCCCTGCATGGTAGAGCCGTCCGCTGCCCCTTTGACAGACAGGTCACTGAACTGGGTGAGTTCTGTAGGGTTTGGTTTCTATACAGGCCCTTTGTTTTCCTGTGTATGTGTTAGAGCAGTGGTTCCCAAACTTTTTATAGTCCCGTACCCCTTCGAACATTCCACCTCCAGCTGTGTAACCCCTCTAGCACCAGGGTCAGTGCACTCTCAAAAATAATTTTTTGCCATTGTAAGCCTGCCATACACACACACACACACTATACGATACATTTATTAAACATAAGAATGAGTGTGAGTTTTTGTCACAACCTGGCTCGTGGGAAGTGACAAAGAGCTCTTATAGGACCAGAGCACAAATAATAATAAATAATTTTGCTCTTTATTTAACTATCTTACATATAAAACCTTATTTGTTCATCGAAAATTGTGAATAACTAACCACAGGTTTTTGAGAAGGGTGTGCTTGAAGGGATGCACAACTCTGCAATGGTGGGTTGTATTGGAGAGAGTTGTCTTAAATCATTTTTCACACAGTCTGTGCCTGTATTTAGTTTTCATGCTAGTGAGGGCTGAGAATCCACTCACATAGGTACGTGGTTGCAAAGGGCATAAGTGTCTTAACAGTGCGATTTGCAAAGGCAGGATACTCTGAGCGCATCCCAATCCAGAAATCTGGCAGTAGCTTCTGATTTAAATAACATTTTCACAGAATCGCTTGTTGCAATTTTGATGAGGCTCTTGTTCAGATATCGGTAAGTGGACTGGAGGCAGGGCATGAAAGGGATAACGAATCCAGATGTTTGTGTCATCTGTTTCGGGAAAGTACCTGCGTAATTGCGCACCCAACTCACTCAGGTGCTTCGCTATACCACATTTGACATTGTCCGTAAGCTTGAGTTCATTTGCGCACAAAAAAAGTTATACAATGATGGAAAGACCTCTGTCTGCATTAACAAGGACAACACACAGAAGAGCTCCAACTTCTTAATCATAGCCTCAATTTTGTCCCCCATATTGAATATAGTTACGGAGTCCCTGTAATGCTAGATTCAAATCATTCAAGCGAGAAAAAACATCACCCAGATAGGCCAGTCGTGTGAGAAACTTGTCATCATTGCAAGCAGTCAGACAAGTGAAAGTTATGGTCAGTAAAGAACTTTCAGCTCGTCTCTCAATAAAAATAAATAAAAAAATGTGTCAATACTTTGCCCATTGATAACCAGCGCACTTCTGTATGTTGTAAAAGCGTTACGTGGTCGCTGCCCACATCATTGCATAGTGCAGAAAATACACACAAGTTCAGGGGCCTTGCTTTAACCTCTCTCTAGGGTATGTGGGACGCTAGCGTCCCACCTGGCCAACATCTAGTGAGATTGCAGAGCGCCAAATTCATATACAGAAATACTCATTATAAAAATTCAGAAAAGATACAACTATTTTACATAGGTTTAAAGATGAACTTCTTGTCAATCCAACCACTGTCAGATTTTAAAAATGCTTTACGGCGAAAGCATACCTTAGCCCAGCAGACAAATCATTACAAACAGTAACCAGCCAAGTAGAAGAGTTACACAAGTCAGAAATAGAGATAAAATTAATCACTTACCTTTGATCTTCATATGTTTGCAAGACATTAATTTATTCAATAAATGTTCCTTTTGTTCAATAAAGTCTCTCTTTATATCCGAAAACACGCAAACAAAACTGAGGTTTTCTTCAGTAATCCACAGGCTCAAACGCAGTCACAACAAGCAGACAAAGAATCCAAATTGTATTCGTAAAGTTCATAGAAACATGTCAAACGATGTTTATATTCAATCCTCAGGTTGTTTTTAGCCTAAATAATCGATAATATTTAAACCGGACAATAACGTTGTCAATATTAAAGGTAAACAAGAAAGGCACTCTCTCGGTCGCGCGCATGGAAAAAGCTCTGTGACACGGCAGGGTCCACTCATTCAGACTGCTCTTACTCCCTCATTTTTCAGAATACACGCCTGAAACATTTCTAAAAGCTGTTGACATCTAGTGGAAGGCATAGGAACTGCAATTTGAGTCCTAAGTCAATGGATACTATAATGGCATTGGATAGATAACTACAAGAACCAAAAATATTCCTACTTCCTGAATGGATTTTTCTCTAGTTTTCGCCTGCCAAATCAGTTCTGTTATACTCACAGACATTATTTTAACAACTTGAGTTGGAAACTTGAGTGTTTTCTGTCCAAATCTACTAATTATATGCATATCCTATCTTCTGGGCCTTGCGTAGAAGGCAGTTTAATTTAGGCATGCTTTTCATCCAAAATTCCAAATGCTGCCCCCTACCCTCGAAGTTAACAAAGTTAACCATTTTCACTGTAGTGTCCAAAATGTCTTTCAAGCTGTCAGGCATTCCCTTGACAGCAAGAGCCTCTCGGTGGATGCTGCAGTGTACCCAAGTGGTGTCGGGAGAAACTGCTTGCACACGCTTTACCACTTCACTATGTTTCCCTATCATGGCTTTGACTCCATCAGATACCAACATGAGCAGCAGCTACGTTTGGCTACATACGGACCGTTAGTGGAATTCCCGCTAGAGAGTAGCGGTTATTGTGTTAGTTATTTGACTAGGCTACATGTATTTGACATTGTGTTGTTATTTCACTGAACACTAGATGGTTTAATTTTTGGCAGTGAAACGAGGCTACTCAGGTGAGAAACAACCTCACCCGAATGTGAGGTTGTCATTGATCAATATACATGGACTGTTTGAAAATGTGAAGAAAATACATTTATATATACAGTTGAAGTCGGAAGTTTACATACACTTAGGTTGGAGTCATTAAAACTCGTTGTTCAACCACTCCACAAATTTCTTGTTTGAAAGTATTTTTTCCAACAATTGTTTACAGACACAGTGAATTCTAAGAGATTATTTCAATCACAATTCCAGTGGGTCAGAAGTTTACATACACTAAGTTGGCTGTGCCTTTTAAACAGCTTGGAAAATTCCAGAAAATAATGTCATGGATTTAGAAGCTTCTGATAGGCTAATTGACATAATTTGAATCAATTGGAGGTGTACCTGTGGCTGTATTTCAAGGCCCACCTTCAAACTCAGTACCTCTTTGCTTGACATCATGGGAAAATAAAAAGAAATCAGCCAAGACCTCAGAAAAAAAATTGTAGACCTCCACAAGTCTGGTTCGTCCTTGGGAGCAATTTCCAAACGCCTGAAGGTACCAAACACCATGGGACCACACAGCGGTCATACCGCTCAGGAAGGAGATGAGTTCTGTCTCCTAGAGATGAACGTACTTTGGTGCGAAAAGTGCAAATCATTCCCAGAACAGCAGCAAAGGACCTTGTGAAGATGCTGGAGGAAACTGGTACAAAAGTATCTATATCCACACTAAAACGAGTCCTATATGGACATAACCTGAAAGGCCGCTCAGCAAGGAAGAAGCCACTGCTCCAAAACAGCCATAAAAAAGCCAGACTACGATTTGCAACTGCACATGGGGTAAAGATCGTACTTTTTGGAGAAATGTCCTCTGGTCTGAAGAAACAAAAATAGAACTGTTTGGCCATAATGACCATCGTTATGTTTGGAGGAAAAAGGGGGAGGCTTGCAAGCCAAAGAACACCATCCCAACCATGAAGCACGGGTTGGCAGCATCATGTTGTGGGGGTGCTTTGCTGCAGGAGGGACTGGTGCACTTCACAAAATAGATGGCATCATGAGGACGGAAAATTGTGGATATATTGAAGCAACATCTCAAGACATCAGTGAGTCAGGAAGCTTGGTCGCAAATGGGTCTTTTCAAATGGACAATGACCCCAAGCATACTTCCAAAGTTGTGGCTATATAGCTTAAGGACAACAAAGTCAAGGTATTGGAGTAGCCATCACAAAGCCCTGACCTCAATCCTATAGAAAATTTGTGGGCAGAACTGAAAAAGCATGTGTGAGCAAGGAGGCCTTCAAACCTGACTCGGTTACACCAGCTCTGTCAGGAGGAATGGGACAAAATTCACCCAAATCAATGGGAAGCTTGTGGAAGGCTACCAGAAACGTTTGACCCAAGTTAAACAATTTAAAGGCAATGCTACCATTTCGAATTGAGTGTATGTGAACTTCTGACCCACTGGGAATGTGATGAAAGATTTAAAAGCTGAAATAAATAATTCACTCGACTATTATTCTGACATTTCACGTTCTTAAAATAAAGTGGTGATCCTAACTGACCTAAGACAGGGAATTTTTATTAGGATTAAATGAGTTAAAACTGAGTTGAAATGTATTTGGCTAATGTGTATGTAAACTTCCGACTTCAACTGTATATATTTTTTAATGTGAATCACATTTTTAACCCCCCTACGGCGTTGTGCCTGCCCCAGTTTGGGAATACCTGTGTTAGAGGATGTGAGCGAAGTGGAGCGTGTGTAATTTGGCTGTAATGGATCGATTCGGCCTTCTCTCCTGCTCCAATTTCACTCCGGTACTGCTCAGCCACGAGCTCTGGGCGTTCTCTGCCCAGCATTTTTCATTTCACCACTATTCCCCTAATAAGGCCTATTCTGTTGTATTTATTTAGCCTACACCACCACTAATGCGCAGAGATGTTATGAGTCAACAAAGAAATAGGTCACACAGCCTGTGTAATTGATAGCAAGACAACTAATCAGCCCGCGTGGCACGTTTTGGTTTCTAAATAGGCTATTGTTAAACAAAAAGGGGAGTCTTAGTCTGAGCTACATTTTAAAGAAAAAAAATGTGAGCGCTGATCTCTTTTTTTTTGCAGAGCAGGGGAATGGGCGTTGAACCACGGAGCGGTGCACAAAGACCGCTCCACGAGCGATGAGTGGGATTTCCAATGGCTCACATACTCTGGTCTGTGTGACGGTGATGTGACATCCATCTCTCCCTCTCGCTCTCTCTCCCAGGTGACTCTGGTGTGTGGGGTCTGAAGAAGAACTTTGCTCTGCTGGAACTTCTGGAGAGGCTGCAGAATGGAGCGTCCAACCAGTTGGGCGTGGCAGAGGAGTCCCTCAAAGGCATGGGAGAGGTAGGCAGTAGTTACCCCTGCCCTGGGTTCCCATCTGTCATCTGCAATTATCTGAAAACACATTTCATCATCCAGCCAAACATACATTTCATGTGTTGTCATTAAGTAAGTATCCTATGTTCTTCCCTTTCCTTCCAGAGTGTAATCCGCTGTGACGAGGACGAGAGCCACACGGCATCTATGTACTGCACGGTGTGTGCCACCCACTTGTGTGCCAACTGCTCCCAGCTCACCCACTCCACCCGCACCCTGGCCAAGCACCGGCGGGTACCCCTGGCAGACAAGCCCCACGAGAAGACTCTGTGCCCGCAGCATCAGGTCCACGCTATCGAGTTTGTCTGTCAGGAGGAGATCTGCCAGCCTGGGCCACTCATGTGCTGCGTGTGCAAAGAGTACGGCAAGCACCAGGGACACAAGGTACGGCAGGAGGATGAGTCCGCTTGGAGAATATCCGTATTGACTGACTTACGTCAATCTCTCAAGCAACATTCCTAGCAACGAGACCCACTAGAGACAACAATATGTTTTTATTAGAACCTGACCGAAATGGAATTTTTTGATCCAATACAATTCCGATTTTAGAGTGGCAATATTCACAGATGACCAATAAAATACTTTTTTTTGTATTGATTGTGCTAAAAACAGCCCTACAAAGAACATCAATGTAAGCACCACATACAATTTAAGAGCACCAGAAAGACTTTTTTTTTTTTTAATAGAAAAACTGTGTTACTCTAGTGAATGGGAGGATAAACTGCAATGATTCCAGCAAACAAAATGCCTAGACTCTGAAGACTGAGCTACCTCGTGCTAGCCAGCTGGAACACCGCATTGGACACATTTTCAATGTATTGGTATTTTGTTGTCATTTGAAAATAAAAACATCAATCACAAAATGTGGTGCTGGGACTCGCCCTACGCGTTGCCTCAGTAAACGGTCCTTGCTAGCTGGGATCCTTGGGACGTCGCCATTCCATTGAAGTTGACATTTTAAAATGGCAAGGTTCAGGGTTATGGGAGGGGTGTTTTAGCCTAGGGATGTCCCAAGGTTCCCAGGTAGCACTGACCCTCAGTGAACGACATCAAGTACTCTCACCCAGCTAGTTAGCTGGCTAGATGGGGGTGGCAAGTTGTTCGATCGTATTCAAGTCTGGGCTCTGGCTGGGCCACTTAAGGACATTCAGAGACTTGTTCCAAAGCCACTCCTGCGTTGCCTTGGCTGTGTGCTTATGGTCGTTGTCCTGTTGGAAGGTGAACCTTCGCTCCAGTCTGTGGTCCTGAGCGTTCTGGAGCAGATTCTCATCAAGGATCTCTCTGTACTTGGCTCCGTTCATCTTTCCCTCGATCCTGACTATTGTCCCTCCCTGCTACCACCATGCTTCACTGTAGGGATGGTGTCAGGTTTCCTCCAGACGTGACGCTTGGCATTCAGGCCTAAGTGTTCAATCCTGGTTTCATCAGACCAGAGAATCATCTTGTTTCTCATGGTCTGAGAGTCCTTTAGGTGCCTTTTGGCAAACTGTGCCTTTTACTGAGGAGTGGCTTCTGTCTGGCCACTCTACCATAAAGGCCTGATTGGTGGAGTGCTGCAGAGATGTTTGTCCTTCTGGAAGGTTACTCCATCTCCACAGAGGAACTCTGGAGCTCTGTCAGAGTGACCATCGGGTTCTTGGTCACCTCCCTGACCAAGGCCCTTCCCCACCGATTGCTCAGTTTGGCCGGACGTCCAGCTCTAGGAAGAGTCTTGGTGGTTCCAAACTTCTTCCATTTAAGAATGTTGGAGGCCATTGTGTTCTTGTGGACCTTCAATGCTGCAGAAATGTTTTGGTACCCTTACTCTCAGATCTTGGGGTGGCAGGGTAGCCTAGTGGTTAGAGCGTTGGACTAGTAACCGGAAGGTTGCAAGTTCAAATCCCCGAGCTGACAAGGTACAAATCTATCGTTCTGCCCCTGAACAGGCAGTTCCTAGGCCGTCATTGAAAATAAGAATTTGTTCTTAACCGACTTACCTAGTTAAATAAAGGTAAAATAAAAATCTGTGCCTAGACACAATCATGTTTTGGAGCTCTTTGACAATTCCTTCGACCTCATTGCTTGGTTTTTGCTCTTACATGCACTGTCACCTGTGGAACCTTATATAGACAGGTGTGTGCCTTTCCAAATCACATCCAATCAATTGAATTTACCACAGGTGGACTCTGAGTTGTAGAAACAGCTCAAGGATGAAATGGAAGAGCGAGACTCACAACTCTGTAGTGGAGTAGTGTCGTTTCTTCTCCGGGACAATTTGGCCGGCTACAGTTTAAAAAACTTTTTTTATCGGCTTTTCATTTTTTTTTTGCTGGCATTTGCCAGCTAATAGAAACACTGGTGCGTAGTCATGGGTGAACAGGGAGTAAAGGAGTGGGCTGAGCACGTACCCCTGTGGGGCTCCCGTGTTGAGGATCAGCGTGGCGGAGGTGCTATTGCCTACCTTCACCACATGGGGTCGGCCCGTCAGTAAGTCTAGGACCCAGTTGCACAGGAAGGGGTTCAGACCCAGGGCCCTGAGCTTAGTGAAGAGCTTGGCGGGTACTATGGTGTTGAGGCAGGAAGGTTGAGGCTGTTCAACTGCTATGATTTGATTAATTTCTCCTTACTGATTGCTTCCTTCCTGTAGCATGTGGTTCTGGAGGCAGAAGCCAATCAGATCCGTGCATCCATCCTGGACATGGCCCACTGTATCCGGACGTTCACAGAGGAGGTGTCGGAGTATTCCAGGAAGCTGGTTGGGATCGTACAGCAGATTGAGGGAGGGGAACAGACCGTGGATGACGGCATCGGCATGGCACACACTGAACATGTAAGAACAGCTGGCAGTGGATGATTTTTTTGCATTCTACACAACAGAAGAACTTTTAGTTGTCAGAGGATAGCTAGGCAATTGAGGTATAATCAATGTAAAGCTGTTACCGTGTTTACCAATTTATAATGGCTACATTTTAAAAGTCCTCGTTGTTTCCTTCCAAAAAAAGTCATGAAATGGCTTACGTTTAATCCTAGTGTATCTTTCTTTGTATTCTTTCTTTGCTGTGTGTATTCCTGATGGACTCAGTCGTCTGTGGGTGTTCCCCAGGTCCCAGGCACGGCAGAGAGCGCCCGGTCCTGCGTACGGGCCTACTTCGCCGATCTCCACGAGACACTGTGCAGACAGGAGGAGATGGCACTCAGCGTAGTGGACGCCCACGTCAGAGAGAGACTCATCTGGCTCCGGCAGCAGCAGGAGGACATGGCCATCCTGCTTTCCCAGGTCTCTACTGCCTGTCTGCACTGTGAGAGAACTCTGCAGCAGGTAGGAGCCAAAATGGGGCCACCAATGGTGGTCTACTGTTGCTTCCTCCCCCCTTTTCCCCTTTCCTACATTCACATAGATATGAAAGAACTAGACTAAATGTACCATTTATCTGAATGTGCATCTAGAGCACACCATAGGAACGCAATCTCTGCTTGCACCGGAAGGTGACGTCGTTTTCAATAAGCAGCTTTGCACCGCTATGTTCTTCCTGGGGTCTTCTGTGTGCGTGTTCAATTGGACAGTCCCTCCTGGATGCTACGATAGCAAATGTTTTTTGTTTTTTTCAAAATCAACAATGCCCAAAATCAACAATATTATCAGAGGGCTTGCAAGTTTCACTAATCACTGCACTATTTCAGCATAAAACAGTCAATTCATCGCAATATTATTGGACAAAACTGACTCATCCCCGCAGCACAAAAAGAGGGCTCGCATTCTCAACCAATCACTGCACATTTACCACATAATATGGTTCAATCAAGCCACACGTCAAGCCACTTTCCCTCGTCAGCACATTTGTGAAAAATTGGACAAAATCATTGCATATTGCCATATAAAATGTCAGAATTGTCACAGCAAGATCAAGCATTCTTGCCCGCAAGTATCACAAAACATCCCAGTAATCATGACTGATGTCTTTCCCGTCTCTCTCGGTAGGATGACTGCAGGGTGGTTCTGGCCAAGCAGGAGATCAACAGACTGTTGGAGACTCTGCAGAAACAGCAGCAGCAGTTCACTGAGCTGGCCGACCACATCCAGCTAGACGCTGGTATCCCCGTCACCTTCACCAAGGTACAGCACTCTGCTCTACTCTGTAGGAATTCAAGACTTGGCACACTCTCCATTGAAAGGTAATTAGTTACCTCCTTTAGACGACATGGTTTTTCTCTGTTCCAGGACAACCGGGTCCACATTGGTCCAAAGATGGAGATCCGGGTGGTGACCCTGGGACTGGATAGTGCAGGGAAAACCACCATCCTCTTCAAGCTGAAACAGGACGAGTTTATGCAGCCCATCCCTACCATAGGTAAACCCACAACAGTCGTTGTCATGTAGGCATGTGTCAAATTATGCATTTTTACATGACATTTACCTGAATTGTATTGACATTAGCCATTCCTTCTTGTCATCTCTAGGTTTTAATGTGGAGACAGTGGAGTATAAGAATCTCAAGTTCACCATCTGGGATGTTGGTGGGAAACATAAGCTACGACCTCTCTGGAAGCACTATTACCTGAACACACAAGGTACACTACAATGTCAAAAGTATGTGGACACCTGCTTGTTGAGCATTAATATGGAGTTTGTCCCCCTTTTGCAGCTATAACAGCCTCCACTCTTCTGGATGTTGGAACATTGCTGCGGGGACTTCCATTCAGCCACAAGAGCATTTAGTGAGGTCGGGCTCTGATGTTGGGTGATTAGGCCTGGCTCGCAGTCAGCTTTCCAATTCATCCCAAAGGTGTTCGATGGGGTTGAGGTGCAGGCCAGTCAAGTTCTTCCACACCAATCTCGACAAACCATTTCTGTGTGGACCTCGCTTTGTGCATGGGGGCATTGTCATGCTGAAACAGGAAAGGGCCTTCCCTAAACTGTTGCACAAAGTTGGAAGCACAGAATTGTCTAGAATGTCATTGTATGCTGTAGCGTTATGATTTCCCTTCACTGGAACTAAGGGGCCTAGCCCAAACCATGAGAAACAGCCCCAGACCATTATTCCTCCTCCTCCAAACTTTACAGTTGGTACTGTGCATTGGGACAGGTGGCGTTCTCCTGGCATTCGCAAAACCAGATTTGTCTGTCGAACTGCCAGATAGTGAAGCGTGATTGATAACTCTAGAGAACGCATTTCCACTGCTCCGGAGTCCAATGGCGGCGAGCTTTACACCACTCCAGCCGACGCTTGGTATTGCGAATGGTGCTCTTCGGCTTGTGGCTGCTCGGCCATGGAAACTCATTTCATGAAGCTACCGACGAACAGTTCTTGTCTGACGTTGACTGACTTGTTGGAAAGGTGGCATCCTATGACGGTGCCACGTTGAAAGTCACTGAGCTTATCAGTACGGGCCATTCTACTGCCATTGTTTGTCTATGGAGATTGCATGGCTGTGTGCTCGATTTTATACACTTATCAGCAACTGGTGTGGCTGAAATAGCCCAATCCACTAATTTGAAAGGGTGTCCACATACTTTGTATAAATAGTGTATCAGTCTATCCTCTTTCTTTCATATTACCTGCTTCCCTTACTGTATCAATAAATATGACAAATGTACTGCTTTTGAAGAGAGAGAATTTGAAAATCCGGTATGTTATACAAAACTTTTTCAGTAAATTAATTTTTTTACTCATCCAGGAAACCTGTTTCCAGGTTATGAATGAATAGGGCCCTGACTTTCTCAGTTTCTCTCTCCAGCGGTGGTGTTTGTGATTGACAGCTGTCACAGAGACAGGCTGATGGAGGCCCACAGTGAGCTGGCGAAACTGCTGACTGAGAAAGAGCTGAGAGACGCCCTGCTGCTCATCTTCGCCAACAAACAGGTACATACGCAGCCCTCTGGTCCAAGAAACAAGTACACACACACACAAAGATGATTAAGTCATTGATTCCTCTATCCTCATCTGCAGGATGTCCCCGGGGCTGAGTCAGTGGAGGAGATGACGGAGCTTCTGAGCCTTCACAAGCTGTGCTGTGGGAGGAGCTGGCACATCCAAGGCTGTGACGCCCGCAGCGGCACAGGGCTCTACGAGGGCCTGGACTGGCTGTCCCGACAGCTGGTGGCTGCAGGCGTACTGGACGTGGCCTAAAACTCCCCTGATGACTGACTTCTGTTACTCAGTCTCACTCCTTATCCTCTTCCCCTAGAACTACCCCATAACCCATTGATACCCTAGAACAGTTTCACCAAATACCTACCTAAACTTCTCACCTGATGCTTACCGATCTTCGGTACCAATGCACTTGACTGATGATTTTATGTAATGCAGCATACGGTCTGAAAATGACACAAGCGGTGAAGGTTTGGATTCAGCTATTATTTACTTTGGTTGAGAAGTGTCTGTTACGTTAAATAATGCAGTTTACTGAAATCTGTATCAATCCATTTTGAGTTGATTGAAACAGACTTTGCCGAGATATTGTATCTCTGGTGAAACTCTGGTGTTTTGTGGAGTGTTTTTGTTGTTGTGAAGAATGCATTGGTGCACGTGGGTTGTGTTCAGGACGGTGCAACGTTGCACTCGTTGCAGATAAATGTTTAGCGCTGACATGATTCCTTCATTAATTGACAGGATGATTTTCACACAATATTTATCTGAATGTACCATAATTTTGTGCCCTACTGAATGTGACCCTGGCTTCATTTGAAACCAAATGAAAAATAATATCTGCTGTCGACTATAGGACTCCAGGTTGAGTTCTGTAATAACATTTGTTCGATTTTCTGTTTTAGCGATCTGCATTTTTAGTAACATGCTACATTACCCACCTGTAGTAACGCTCTTTCAACGCCTCTTGTTGTATCGCGGAACCATCCTTTGGTTAGAATTAACTTTCCTTATTGCTATAGTGTTTACTACTTCTTGTATGTATAAAAAAAACAAAAAGGCACATGTGAAGAAGCCTTTCCCTCTACTCTTAATGGATCTCTTGATTTGCGAAATCTTCCATTTCTGATGTGATTTTGAAACGTTTAGAAGCACAGCCGCACATTTGTTACTCGGACTTGATGTTTTTTGTAAATTATTCATAATGTGACGCTATTAAATAAAAACAAACTGATGAATGTCTGAATATGGTCTGACCCATCCAGAGAAGTTGTAGATAGAATCATGTTAGATATATCTGAACGTTCTGTAATGTTCCCCTGAATGGTCCCAAATAAGACCCTGCTTTATTCATTTGAAACGTCCAAGAAAAGATGACACATGGAATGAGAGACAGCAAGATGCATTCTTGAATAATCCAAGACTTTTACTTTAAAAAAAGGAATGTAATAATAGCACACCGACTGGTGAGACAATCAAATGCAAAACTGTAGGTTCTGAGGAAAGTTAACAGACAGAGCCTTTGGCATTGCAAATTGGGCCCCTCAGCCTGGGTAGCAGCAATCACCACCTCAGACGGCTTCTCGTTGAACACGTCTCTGTCTGACTCGGCACACTTAGTGTCCTCTGGCTCTCCTCTTGGAGAACTACCAAGAGAAATTAAGTTGTAGTGACAGAAATTATAGAATGCGGGTCAAAATATGTCAAAGAATGTAACTACAAGAGAGCAACAGTAATATACCGTTTCTCTTTTACAGGGGCTACAATTGCCCTTCCAGGACAAAAAAAAAGTTGACTGAATTTTCACCATGTAGAAGCGGTTCTTCTTGAAGGCAGTGCAGAAGATTGTGGGGTCTGGCATTGTGCTCTGCAGGGCCGGGTTGTCTGATGCCTTCATCTCGATGGTGGGAGCTGTGTTGCACGCAACCCCCTGGAACAGACTGAGCTTCACCACACGGCTGTTCTCTAACTTCCCCAGGATACACACACACCTGACCACACACAGGTGACAAATACATTTTGATTCAGGCCAGCCTTAAAAACAACTGATTCAACTAATCAATTTATCATCAAGAGCTTGATAAATTGACTTAGGGTTTTTAGTGCAGGGCTGGTACAAAAGCCTGCTCTCCAAGGCTGACAACCACTGTTTAGAGGGTATTACTGTGAAGCACATTTTGACCATTCAAACGCTACCTGTTGGTCTCCACATTGATGACCTTGATGCCCAGCATGGTTCCGTAGAGGACGAAGTGACCCGTCTCGTCAAAGATGATGCTGGTGAGCCTAATCTCGTCCACCTTCTCCAGTTCCCTCTCTACCGCCATCTGCTGACCAAACTCCATGTCTGGTAGCTGCTGCTTCATCTGCTGCAGCTCTGTGGGCATCTAAAAGGACCAGGTCAGAGAAATTACCACATTTCAGATAAATGCACTGGGAAATGTGGGAAACAGTGAATTGGCTACCAATTTGTCAGTATCTTGTGACTTAAAATGACAAATATCTTGATTATAAGATATAGCACAGTTTATTAATAGCAATGTGAAATAAAGTAAAGACCCGATTGTGAAAGTTAGGAACTTACCGATAACGACTCATCAAACACCCTCATCGGTTTCCCCGTCAGGAAGCGGAAGATCCTGACTTTCCTGTCGGTGGCGATAGTAGACATCTTACCGTTGTGGGAGAAGGCCAGGCTGGTTGGTTAGGTTTTGTTTTTGGCAAACTCATACAAGTCTGTGCCAGTTTTATACTCCCAGTCCACATGCCAGGGGAATTTGAACTCGCTGGGTAGGCCGGTCCAATACTCCAGCATTCCAGCCTTTTCTGCAGAAACGATGACCCTGTATTTGGTGTTGTGGCGGACCTGGGACGGCGGAGAGGAGTGTAATCTTGTCGAAGGTATGGAGCTTCTCGTTGCTTCCCCGTCCGTCGTAGGCGAAGTTCTTCCCGGTGGATTTCTCTGAGCAGGCCACGCAGCAGATAGCATCATCTGGGTTGTAGATCCACTCACACTGGCCCGGGTGGAAACTACACAAGACACACAGAGCAGAGGAATCAAATCAAAGTGTATTTGTCACGTGTGCCGAATACAACAGGTGTAGACCTTACAGTGAAATGCTTACTTACAGGCTCTAACCAATAGTGTGAATAAAAGGTGTGTGTGTGTGTGTGTGTGTGTGTAGGTAAGTAAAGAAATAAAACAATAGTAAAAAGACATTTGAAAATAACAGTAGCAAGGCTATATACAGACACCGGTTAGTCAGGCTTATTGAGGTAGTATGTAGATGTAGGTATGGTTAAAGTGACAATGCATATATCATGAACAGAGTAGCAGTAGCATAAAAAGAGCGGGTGGTGTGGGACACAATGCAGATAGCCCGGTTAGCCAATGTGCGGGAGCACTGGTTGGTCGGGCCAATTGAGGTAGTATGTACATGAATGTATAGTTAAAGTGACTATGCATATATGATAAACAGAGAGTAGCAGCAGCGTAAAAGAGGGGTTGGGGGGGCACACAATGCAAATAGTCCGGATTAGATTTGGCACTCCGGTACCGCTTGCCATGTGGTAGTAGAGAGGACAGTCTATGGCTGGGGTGCTCCTTTTCCTGTAGTCCACAATCATCTCATTAGTCTTGGTTACGTTGAGGGATAGGTTGTCATTCTGGCACCACCCGGCTAGGTCTCCTCCCTATAGGCTGACTCGTCGTTGTCGGTGATCAGGCCTACCACTGTTGTGTCGTCTGCAAACTTAATGATGGTGTCTGGCCATGCAGTCGTGGGTGAACAGGGAGTACGTGAGGGGACTGAGCACGCACCTTTTGGGAGCTCCAGTGTTGAGGATCAGCGTGGCAGATGTGTTGCTACCTACCCTCACCACCTGGGGGCGGCCCATCAGGAAGTCCAGGATCCAGTTGCAGAGGGAGGTGTTTAGTCCCAGGTTCCTTAGCTTAGTGATGAGCTTTGAGGGTACTATGGTGTTGAACGCTGAGCTGTAGTCAATGAACCACATTCTCACATAGATGTTCCTTTTGTCCAGGTGGGAAAGGGCAATGTGGAGTGTGATTGAGATGGTGTCATCTGTGGATCTGTTGGGACGGTATGCGAATTGGAGTGGGTCTATGATATCCGGGAGCCTTTCAAAGCAATTCATGGCTACCGACGTGAGTGCTACGGGCGGTAATCATTTAGGCAGGTTACCTCCTCTTCCTTGGGCACAGGGACTATTGTGTTCTGCTTGAAACATGTAGATATTACAGACTCGGTCAGGGAGAAGTTGAAAATGTCCGTGAAGACACTTGTCAGGTGGTACGAACATGCTTTGAGTACACGTCCTGGTAATCCATCTGGCCCCGCAGGAGGTCAGAGACCTGGCAGTGTGGTGCCAGGACAACAACCTCTCCCTCAATATGAGCAAGACAAAGGAGCTAATTGTGGTCTACAGGAAAAGGTGAGCCGAACAGGCCCCCATTAACATCGACGTGGCTGTAGTGGAGCGGTTCGATAGTTTCAAGTTCCTTGGTGTCCACATCACCAACAGACTATCATGGTCCAAACACACCAAGACAGTTGTGAAGAGGGCAGAACAACACATTTTCCCCCTCAGGAGACTGAAAAGATTTGGCATGGGTACCCAGATCCTCAAATAGTTCTACAGCTGCACCATCTAGAGCATCCTGACCGGTTGCATCACTGCCTTGTATGGTAACTGCTTGGCATCTGACCATAAGGCACTACAGAGGGTCGTGCGTACGGCCATGTATATCACTGGGGCCAAGCTTCCATCCAGGACCTATATACTAGGCGGTGTCAGAGGAAAGACCAAAAAATTGTCAAAGACTCCAGTCACAGGCTGTTTTCTATGCTACCGCACGGCAAGCGGTAGGACCAAAAGGCTCCTTAATAGCGTCTACCCCCAAGCCATAAGACTGATAACCAAATGGCCACAGGATTATTTACATTTCATGGTAAAGTTGTGTTCGGGCGCATTTGACAAATACAATTTGATTTGATTTGAAATAATGCCCCCTTTTGTCAAGTTTTTGTCAAATCGCCCCTCCGCTTCCCTTCATTGAATGGGGCTCCGTTGTTTCATCGTCACCAACCAATGCGTTCAAAGGATCACGGCCGATTGAGACTGAAAAACTCTATACGTTTTGACCATGCAATGCATGCTTCTAGAAGGATGCACAGCCAACAACTCTGGTTTGGAAGCCCTGCCGAAGGACCCCATCACATGCAATAGGTCGTTGGAGTTCATTGGTCCCCAGTGGTGGTGATCTTACCGGTAGTGAGATCATTATCGTCCCTAGCATAGCTACCAACTAGCTAGGGAGATACCAACTAGCTAGGGAGATACCAACTCGCTAGGGAGATACCAACTCGCTAGCGAGATACCAACTCGCTAGCGAGATACCAACTGGCTAGGGAGATACCAACTGGCTAGGGAGATACCAACTGGCTAGGGAGATACCAACTGGCTAGGGAGATACCAACTGGCTAGGGAGATACCAACTACCCCTCTAGCTAGGGAGATACCAACTAGCTAGGGAGATACCAACTCGCTAGGGAGATACCAACTCGCTAGGGAGATACCAACTCGCTAGGGAGATACCAACTCGCTAGCGAGATACCAACTGGCTAGGGAGATACCAACTGGCTAGGGAGATACCAACTGGCTAGGGAGATACCAACTGGCTAGGGAGATACCAACTGGCTAGGGAGATACCAACTTGCGAGTAACGGCGTCACCGGCCTTAATCTAATCCAATCTGGAGCCAGTCAGTTTACATCTGTAAAGCATATAATAAGATTCCAAATTAAATTAGATACGTTATTTTTCAAACAATGTTTATAATTGAAAGATGACAATCGTTGACCCTGTTTTTCTGTTTAACAAAGTATACCGTTGGGTGCCAGACTGATCCCCTTGGTCATGAATGGAGGCCGGGACCTACCAGAAGGAGCAAAGGTGGGTATCATAACATGTCCAGCAATGTGATTGCAATGGTTTAGCCACCTCCAAAAATCATTTCATTCACTGTTTACCTGCTATTTTCACAACTTGTCAGGCAAGACCTCAAGAAGAAAAGTGTCATGCGACACAAGTACCCTTGTGACATCTCCTCTGTTGTTGCCAGTCTCCCTCGACTCCTAAGAAATGGACACGTCATCATGAGGCCTCTGATAATGACCCGAGTTGTTGCCTTGATGATGCAGACGGCTTCATCAACAACAGGTAATGCGCGTTATGTGAAAATCCCCCTTTCAAAGGCCCTTCCAGTCAACACCATCTCATAAGATTGCCTGCTGCAGTTGTTCGAGAGATGTTCGGTCTGCAGCCTAACATTCAGCAAAGGGGCCCTCATCCACATCAATGCTCACGGTGAGCATTCCTATGAATGGAACAGTCATCCACATGTTGGCAAGTGTCCAGCCAGCAACCTTCATCCGTCAGCAGCAACAGCTTTCGCAGGCTCATCATTTTTTTTAAATACAGAAAGTAACGTCATTACTTTGACACATTTGATAACCCAATTGTGAAACATAATTTATGTAAACTGACCTTATTTGTTGATTAATTTCCACTTAGATGCAAATAACGTCATGGGTGTAACCTAGCCTGGTGGAACTAGCCTGATCGCTGTGTTCACCATTTCTATTTCACTTCACATTTGATGATATCGGAAGTGAAATAGAAAGGCAATCAGGTTGGTTCCACCAGGCTATTCATAACCACAATTGATAATATGATCAGTGCTCTGTGTGTGTTTTTGTGTGTGACCGACTAGTATCTTTGACGAGGGGCCAGGAGCTGATCTATGCTGCTATATCCATCAATGGGACTCTGGCAAGGACCTTACCTCCAGCCTCACCTCTTGCTTGCTCACCAACGGTCGTCGATGGGAAGAACAGAATTATATGGGTTTAGTCTGACTTTTTCAAACCTCAACAAAGTACCTGTTTGTGTCAGATATTATCTAATCCAATTGCCAATGGTATTAGAACTGTGACTGTGTTAACAGAAACATGCATGGAGCCAGCACATGGAGATTTGCAAGAAGATGTGATGAAGTCCAGACTGACAGACGGCTTGATACTGATGTCTCTAAATGGAGAGAGACCTGCCATTCGGCATTAAACGTTTATTGTATCGTCTTTTTGTATTATTGAATTGAATGGTATTAGTCAATATGGGGAGGGGAAAACCCTGTGTGTTCTGCACCAGGATCAGGGAACTCCTCCCCCAAGCCAACTCAGGTTTGGCTTCTGTCATGGCCGCTAGCATTTCTTGAAGAGCAACCCAAAAAAACTAGGCCAAGTTATCGGGTGCAGTTCCTCTTTAAGGTTAGGGTTTAACTCTCAGAACCCCTTCTCCGTATGTAGGGTTTTCAGTGCTTACATTCGCCCACTGATGGCGCCATGCAAACCACAATTCCCACGCTGTGTTTTAACGTTTAGAAACGGCAACAATCATCGCTTTGAAACCGGTTTTTGAAAAATACGCTGATATATACTGAACAAAAATATGAGAGAGGCCTGTAATTTTCATCATAGGTACACTTCAGCTATGACAGACAAAATGAGGGAAAAAAATCCAGAAAATTACATTGTAGGATTTTTAATGAATTTATTTGCAAATTATGGTGGAAAATAACTATTTGGTCAATAACAAAAGTTTCTCAATACTTTACCACTTATACCCTTTGTTGGCAATGACAGAGGTCAAACGTTTTCTGTAAGTCTTCACAAGGTTTTCACACACTGTTGCTGGTATTTTGGCCCATTCCTCCATGCAGATCTCCTCTAGAGCAGTGATGTTTTGGGGCTGTTGCTGGGCAACACGGACTTTCAACTCCCTCTAAAGATTTTCTATGGGGTTGAGATCTGGAGACTGGCTTGCCCACTCCAGGACCTTGAAATGCTTCTTACGAAGCCACTTCTTCGTTGCCCGGGCGGTGTGTTTGGGATCATTGTCATGCTGAAAGACCCAGCCACGTTTCATCTTCAATGCCCTTGCTGATGGAAGGAGGTTTTCACTCAAAATCTCACGATACATGGCCCCATTCATTCTTTCCTTTACACGGATCAGTCATCCTGGTCCCTTTGCAGAAAAACAGCCCCAGAGCATGATATTTCCACCCCCATGCTTCACAGTAGGTATGGTGTTCTTTGGACGCAACTCAGCATTCTTTGTCCTCCAAACACGACGAGTTGAGTTTTTACCAAAAAGTTATATTTTGGTTTCATCTGACCATATGACATTCTCCCAATCTTCTTCTGGATCATCCAAATGCTCTCTAGCAAATTTCAGACGGGCCTGGACATGTACTGGCTTAAGCAGGGGGACACGTCTGGCACTGCAGGATTTGAGTCCCTGGTGGCGTAGTGTGTTACTGATGGTAGGCTTTGTTACTTTGGTCCCAGCTCTCTGCAGGTCATTCACTAGGTCCCCCCGTGTGGTTCTGGGATTTTTGCTCACCGTTCTTGTGATCATTTTGACCCCACAGGGTGAGATCTTGTGTGGAGCCCCAGATCGTGGGAGATTAACAGTGGTCTTGTGTCTTCCATTTCCTAATAATTGCTCCCACAGTTGATTTCTTCAAACCAAGCTGCTTACCTATTGCAGATTCAGTCTTCCCAGCCTGGTGCAGGTCTACAATTTTGTTTCTGGTGTCCTTTGACAGCTCTTTGGTCTTGGCCATAGTGGAGTTTGGAGTGTGACTGTTTGAGGTTGTAGACAGGTGTCTTTTATACTGATAACAAGTTCAAACAGGTGCCATTAATACAGGTAACGAGTGGAGGACAGAGGAGCCTCTTAAAGAAGTTGTTACAGGTCTGTGAGAGCCAGAAATCTTGCTTGTTTGTAGGTGACCAAATGCTTATTTTCCACCATAATTTGCAAATAAATTAATTAAAAATCCTACAATGTGATTTTCCGAATGTTTTTCCCTCATTTTGTCTGTCATAGTTGAAGTGTACCTATGATGAAAATTACAGGCCTCTCTCATCTTTTTAAGTGGGAGAACTTGCACAATTGGTGGCTGACTAAATACTTTTTTGCCCTACTGTATATATATATATACATACGCACACTACCGTTCAAAAGTTTGGGGTCACTTAGAAATGTCCTTGTTTTTGAAAGAAAAGCTATTTTTTTGTCCATTAAAATAACATCAAATTTATCAGAAATTGTGTAGACATTGTTAATGTGGTAAATGACTATTGCAGCTGGAAATTGCTGTTTTTTAATGGAATATCTACATAGGCGTACAGAGGCCCATTATCAGCAACCATCACTCCTGTGTTTCAATGGCACGTTGTGTTAGCTAATCCAAGTTTATCATTTTAAAAGGCTAATTGATCATCAGAAAACCCTTTTGCAATTGTTAGTACAGCTGAAAACTTATTCTGATTAAAGAAACAATAAAACTGGCCTTCTTTAGACTAGTTGAGTATCTGAAGCATCAGCATTTGTGGGTTGAATTACAGGCACAAAATGGCCAGAAACAAAGACCTTTCTTCTGAAACTCATCACTCTATTCTTGTTCTTAGAAATGAAGGATATTCCATGCAAGAAATTACTGAGAAATCGGCAAGAAACTGAAGACCTCGTACAAAGCTGTGTACTACTCCCTTCACAGAGCAGCGCAAACTGGCTCTAACCAGAATAGAAAGAGGAGTGGGAGGCCCCGGTGCACAACTGAGCAAGAGGACAAGTACATTAGTGTCTAGTTTGAGAAACAGATGCCTCACAAGTCCTCAACTGGCAGTTTCATTAAATAGTACCCGCAAAACACCAGGGGTACTGTGTGTAGGATGGAGATACACTTCTGCACGTCCTGCCTCCAAAAGCCATTTCATGAATATCAGAAGATTGAAAACAAGTAAATTCCTCAATGTCTCTGCATTTCTCAAACAGCTAAATATATTTTCCCATCATATATTGAATATAATAATCACTTTCACTTCAAAGAGCTCAGACACAGAAATGTAATAGGATTGTTTTATTACAGTTTTCTACTAAATGAACGACATCAAATCTGGAAGCATTACCACCTTAATACCTTCCTAAAAATGGAAAATACAGAAATGACTTGCTTACTACATCTGCCTATCCCATTCTGGTAACTTGAAAGATCAACACTTGGAAAATAAAAAGTTCAGATGGTTCACTAATAAATGGTAAAATCTAGATGCTATCAATCTAGATAATACCTTTAAAAACAAATTCCATCCAAACGTTTCAGTGTTCACCAAAGTCAAACCAGTGACAGTAAATCTGGGTCCATTGTTTCATTTGTTAGCAGAGGCTATATTGACCAGCCATACAGATGGTCCTTGATTCTGTGACACACAAGGGCCAGATATACTCAGTGTCTGCACCTATTACTTTCCACACAACATAAAACATCAAAGAAAAGAAAATCAAAGTTGAAGAAAAAGGAATAATATCTTAAAGGTAAAGTGGATCTAAATACAATCGTATGTCTTTAGCTCGATCGATTCCTCCGTAAAATGACGAGTAGCAAACACTTCAGTAAATCTGTCCCTGAACGTTCCATCTTCTCAATCAGTGTCAGAGGACCCGCTGGAGCTGTCAGACGATGAAGGTTCACCTTTCTTCTTCTGCTTCTTCTTGTGACGTTCCTTCTTTTCTTTCTTTTCCTTTTTGCCTTTTTTCTTGTGGCTTTTGTGTTTCTTTCTCTTCTTGCTCTCCTCTTCGTCACTCGATGAATAAGACCTACAGGAGATTGTGCCATCCACAGTGATTAAACATAACACTACCACCATGCATAATTATTTCTCATACATACCGGAGAGAAACGAATGTGACGTACCTCTTTCTTTCAGACTTTCTGTCTTTACTCTTCCTCCTCTTGTGTTTAACTTTCCTGGTGTCCTCCTGGGGACCTACAGCAATCAGGACAAATGCACAAAGCCATTCAGACAAAAACACTTGAATAAAAGTGAGAGCAACACAGTTGATGGAAGCCAAGGATTGAAAGACAACTAAGCAGGGTCATGTAACTGTGTTATAACATAGTAACACAGCAGAGCCTGTTATAACAGTGACCAGAGCAGTGCTAAGTAGTCTGTTATAAAATAAC
Source organism: Oncorhynchus tshawytscha (assembly GCF_018296145.1). Classification (NCBI taxonomy): domain Eukaryota; kingdom Metazoa; phylum Chordata; class Actinopteri; order Salmoniformes; family Salmonidae; genus Oncorhynchus; species Oncorhynchus tshawytscha. Next base: position 8,003,862 of record NC_056448.1, read on the forward strand.
TATTGTCGGTTGTTCTGTATTGACCTTTTTCTTTGTGACCAAACCTTTATACATTTTTTTATTTTCTAGTTTGGGGGGGGAATGCACAATATACAAACTCATCTAATTGAAATGGTTAGCTCGCATCACAGAGCCAAAAAAGTAACAAATGTAGTAAGTAAAGAGAAAAAAAAGGGGGAATAAAAATATTGCCTCTAACCCCTTCCCCCAATCAACATGTCTCCCTCCAACCACCACCTCCCGCCCGACCCCCACCCAGAAACCATGTTTTCCACCCCCCACAGAAAAATCCTTACCATACCACCCCTTCCCCATGTGCCTAAAAGCAAAGAAAGATGAAAATAGGTGCATATACACTGAGTAGAGAAAACATTAAGAACACCTGCTCTTTCTATGACAGACAGACCAGGTGAATCCAGGTGAAAGCTATGATCCCTTATTGATGTCAATTGTTAAATCCATGTCAAATCACTTTAGATGAAAGGAAGGAGACAGGTTCAAGACTGATTTTTAAGCCTTGAGACATGGATTGTGTATGTGTGCCATACAGAGGGTGAATGGACAAGACAAAAGATTTAAGTGCGGTAGTAGGTGCCAGGCGCACCGGTTTGTGTCAAGAACTGACACACTGCTGGGTTTTTCATTCTCAACAGTTTCCCATTAGTATCAAGAATGGTGCGCCACCCAAAGGACATCCGGCCAACATGACACAACTGTGGGCAGCATTTGAGTCAACATTTCAAACTTTACAGTTGGCACTATGCATTCAGGCAGGTAGCGTTCTCCTGGCATCCACCAAACCTAGATTTGTCCGTCGGACTGCCAGATGGTGAAGCGTGATTCATCACTCCAGAGTCCAATGGTGGTGTGCTTTACACCACTCCAGCCGACGCTTGGCAGTGCGCATGGAGATCTTAGGCTTTTGTGCGCAAATACTCGGCCATGGAAACCCATTTCATGAAGCTCCCGACAAACAAATATTTTGGAACTCGGTAGTGACTATTGCAACGAAGGACAGACGATTTTTATGAGTACGCGCTTCAGCACTCGGCAGTTCTGTTCTGTGAGCTTGTGTGGCCTACCACTTCGCAGCTGAGCCGTTGTTGCTCCTAGACGTTTCCACTTCACAATGATAGCACTTACAGTTGACCAGGGCAGCTCTATGGACAGTGACACATTGAAAGTCACTGAGCCATTCTACTGCCAATGTTTGTCTATGGAGATTGCATGGCGGTGTGCTTGAAATACAGAATCCACTCATTTGAAGCGGTGCCCACATACTTTGTACACTGCTCAAAAAAATAAACACTTAAACAACACAATGTAACTCCAAGTCAATCACACTTCTGTGAAATCAAACTGCCCACTTAGGAAGCAACACTTGATTGACAATAAATTTCACATGCTGTTGTGCAAATGGAATAGACAACAGGTGGAAATTATAGGCAATTAGCAAGACACCCCCAATAAAGAAGTGGTTCTGCAGGTGATAACCACAGACCACTTCTCAGTTCCTATGCTTCCTAGCTGATGTTTTGGTCACTTTTGAATGCTGGCGGTGCTTTCACTCTAGTGGTAGCATGAGACGGAGTCTACAACCCACACAAGTGGCTCAGGTAGTGCAGCTCATCCAGGATGGCACATCAATGCGAGCTGTGGCAAGAAGTGGCAAGAAGGTTTGCTGTGTCTGTGTCTGTCCAGAGCATGGAGGCGCTACCAGGAGACAGGCCAGTACATCAGGAGACGTGGAGGAGGCCGTAGGAGGGCAACAACCCAGCAGCAGGACCGCTACCTCCGCCTTTGTGCAAGGAGGAGCAGGAGGAGCACTGCCAGAGCCCTGCAAAATGACCTCCAGCAGGCCACAAATGTGCATGTGTCTGCTCAAATGGTCAGAAACAGACTCCTTGAGGGTGGTATGAGGGCCCGACGTCCACAGGTGGGGGTTGTGCTTACAGCCCAACACCGTGCAGGACATTTGGCATTTGCCAGAGAACACCAAGATTGGCAAATTCGCCACTGGCGCCCTGTGCTCTTCACAGATGAAAGCAGGTGCACACTGAGCACGTGACAGACGTGACAGTCTGGAGACGCCGTGGAGAACGTTCTGCTGCCTGCAACATCCTCCAGCATGACCGGTTTGGCGGTGGGTCAGTCATGGTGTGGGGTGGCATTTCTTTGGGGGGCCGCACAGCCCTCCATGTGCTCGACAGAGGTAGCCTGACTGCCATTAGGTACAGAGTTGAGATCCTCAGACCCCTTGTGAGACCATATGCTGGTTGCGGTTGGCCCTGGGTTCCTCCTAATGCAAGACAATACTAGACCTCATGTGGCTGGAGTGTGTCAGCAGTTCCTGCAAGAGGAAGGCATTGATACTATGGACTGGCCAGCCCATTCCCCAGACCTGAATCCAATTGAGCACATCTGGGACATCATGTCTCGCTCCATCCACCAACGCCACGTTGCACCACAGACTGTCCAGGAGTTGGCGGATGCTTTAGTCCAGGTCTGGGAGGAGATCCCTCAGGAGACCATCCGCCACCTCATCAGGAGCATGCCCAGGCGTTTAGGGAGGTCATACAGGCCACACACACTACTGAGCCTCATTTTGACTTGTTTTAAGGACATTACATCAAAGTTGGACCAGCCTGTAGTGTGGTTTTCCACTTTAATTTTGAGTGTGACTCCAAATCCAGACCTCCATGGGTTGATAAATTTGATTTCCATTGATAACTTGTGTGATTTTGTTGTCAGCACATTCAACTATGTAAAGAAAAAAGTATTTAATAAGAATATTTCATTCATTCAGATCAAGGATGTGTTACTTTAGTGTTCCCTTTATTTTTTTGAGCAGTGTATATATAGTCTATCAGTGAAGAGCACCTCTTCCAGGGCAATAGGATACACTGTATTTCTCTCCATACTCAGCCAGGGGCCGGAAGAATCACATCTAAACCAATTTAGTGCCTGGAAATACAATTTAAAGTTTGGTACGGATATTCCTCCAACGTCTTTCCCTCTTTGTAAGATTGATCATTTTATCCGGGATCACTTACCTTGCCATACACATTTCGAAACCGCACTATGGATTTTTTCACAATAGCCAGTAGTGGGAGACAAGGAAAGCACTGAACTCCAGAAATTATGGAGTTATATATTCATTTTGACAATAAGAGTAGGCAACAACACATCTACAACACTGATCCTCAACACGGGGTCCCTCAGGGGTGCGTGGTTAGTCCCCTTTTGTACTCTCTGTTCACCCACAACTGGGTGGCCAAGCACGACTCCAACACCATCATTAAGTTTGCTGACGACACAACAGTAGTAGGCTTGATCACAACAACGATGAGACAGCCTATAGGGAGGAGGTCAGAGACCTGGCAGTGTGGTGCCAGGACAACAACCTCTCCCTCAACGTGAGCAAGACAAAAGGAGTTGATCATGGACTACGGGAAAGGAGGGCCGAACACGCCTCCATTCACATCGACGGAGCTGTAGTGGAGCGGGTCGAGATCTAAGTTCCTTGCTGTCCACGTCATCTACAAACTATCATGGTCCAAACACACCAAGATAGTCATGAAGAGGGCACAACAACACCTTTTCTAGGACCTATATACTAGGTGGTGTCAGAGGAAGGCCCCAAAAATTGTCAGACTCCAGCCACCCATGTCATAGACTGTTCTCTCTGCTACCACACGGCAAGCGGTACCGGCGCGCCAAGTCTAGGTCCAAAAGGTTCCCTAACAGCTTCTACCCCCAAGCCATAAAACTGATGAACCATTAATCAAATGGCCACCCAGACTATTTACATTGACACCCCTCCCCCCCGTTGTTTTGTACATTGCTGCTACTCACTGTTTATTATCCATGCATAGTCACTTTACCCTTACCTACATATACAAATGAACTCGACTAACCTGCACATTGACCCCCTGTATATAGCATCGTTATTGTTATTTTGTGTTACTTTTCATTTAATGTTTTACTTTAGTTTCTTTAGTAAATACTTTTGAACTGCGTTGTGGGATACGGGCATGTAAGTAAGCATTTCACTGTAAGGTCTACTACACCTGTTGTATTCGGCGCATGTGACAAATACAATTTGATTTGAGATATTCTGCGGGTTAAAGAAACAAGGATGTTAGTCCATCTACTGATGTCGGAATGAATTGATTTGAGCTTTCTGTTAAAGTTTCTGGCAATGGTTTAATCTAAGGAAGGAAATGTATCTAAAACCAAATATTTAAAATGGGAAACGATAGTGATGTCATAAGTAGAGATGGCGTCCTCCATCGGGGTCTTGAGAGGCAGTAGGGCAGATTTGGTTAGATGTATTTTACTTGAGATGTAGCTGAATTTCTTTATGTTCTTCAAAGTGTTTGGGAGGGATTTGAAATACAGTGTCGAGATAAAGTCGGCTCAAAATGAGATGACGTGATCCGTAGAATTTAGAGATAGTGGTGTAATTTCTTTAGATTGTCAAATTGCCTGGGCCAGGGGCTCCATAGACAAAAATAGCAGAGGTGAGATGGGATCACGTTGCCTGCAACTTCTAGTTATACTGAATAGAACAAAGCACGTATTGCTTGTTATTACTATGGCTGTGGGATTGTCATTTAGTATTTTAGTCATATTAATGAAATTTGAGCCAAGTCACAAAGATATGACCATTCTAGTCTATCAAAATCTTCTTCTGCATCGAGAGATAGAACAGCCCAAGGAGCTTTGGTTTTATGATGAAGCATGTGAGATATGTAATACACAACAGATGTTATCTTCAGATAATATTTGGGTAAGTAGCAAGACAAGACGACAGAATTTTGGAAAAAAGTTTAATATCTATGTTTAGCAAATGAAAATGGCGTCCTTACCTTATATATATATATATATAAAAGGGAAATTAGTGCTGTTCTAACATCCCTTCCAAATGAATCTTTGTAAACGACTGTGTTAATCATTTCAAGCAACAGTGGACCTAATTGGTTCCAACATTTTTAATAGAGTACCAGGAATACCAGCCCAACCAGGTGATGTGCCTTTATTGATGTTATCTAATGCCCTTTTAAGTTCATGAAAAGAGATTTGGGCTTCCAGCAAGCCTGGCTTCCTCAACTGAGAGACGAGGAGTTCTTAGATCCTTTAAATGGGAATCAATCTGGCTTGGTGTGGATTTACAAATCAGACGTGTACAATTCTTTATAGCAAAGGGAGATTCTTTAGTTGATTAATTTGGCTTCGGGTATAGTAATTCACCTGATTCAGATTCAATTGTTGCAATATCCAGTAATTGATCATTGCTGCAAAACTTGTTAGCCAGTAGATGACTGGGTCAATTACCATGGATGAAATGGTTGAGTCGATGGATGGCAAATTCAGATACAAATGTAGTTGTATTGTTTTTAATAACGCCTTTGATGGCGTCCCATAAAATGTGAGGATCCTCGACTTAATTTTTGTTAATAATTACAAATTCATTCAATTCAGTTTGAAATTGTTCACCGAAAATTTGGATTTTGTAGTTAGGAAATATTAAAGCGCCATCTTGTGGCTCTTGTAGGAGAATCTGGAATGTGTATCTGGCAGTAGTAAGCATGACGATCAGATATGCTCAAATGTCGAATTTCTATTTTCTTGAATAAAGAAAATAAAAGCGTAGGCACGTCATAGTACTAAATCGATTTGGGAGAATGTTTTGTGCCTGTTTGAATAGAAAGTGTACTCTTTTGCTTTAGGGTTATGAGCTCGCCAGGCATCAATGAGGTAGTAATCAGAGAGTACATGATGAAGAGCCTTGGTTGCTTATGGATTGTAGTTGGTCTCATTAGATTTGTTCCATATGTCCAGAATGGCATTCATGTCTGTACCAGTAACCAGTTGGAATTCAGTTAATTCTAACAACATGCTGAGCAGAGATTCCAAAATGTAAAAGAGGTTTAGACCTTTTGAGTCTTTTCCTTCCCGACCCAGCTTGTCATGAGGCAGATCCTCCTGCTCGTCCTCTGTACTCTCTTCACTGCTTGTACTGCTTACATCTAGGACAATGTCTTTCCGGGGGTCCACACGCACAAAGTTACGGCACTCGAACGTCAGGTGGCCCGCTGATAAAATGACCAGAGTAAGTACAAAAGTGAGTGAAGAAGGGAAGTACTTTAGAATGAAAGTATCTAGCACAGAATGATTATGGCATACTCAGGGGTCAGGGGACAACAAGAAACATTCTGGAATTGTATTCACAAGGCTTGAATATGTAGAATTAGACTAGAGACATAATATAAGCAATAAAGATGACTTACGGTAACCACATTTCTTGCACCCAGCTCTGATGTTGTCCTTATTGGGACCTGCAAATTAATTGACAAATGTAATCATTGTGAAATGGGACAATTTCTGCTTTGTTGAAGTCTCGCAAAAACGTAGGCCGGTATATTCTGATTCCTTCTTATACTGAACATAAATATAAACGCATTATGCAAAAAAATGTATAAGACTTTACTGAGTTACAGTTCATATAAGGAAATCAGTCAATTGACAAAAAAATGTATTAAGCACTAATCTTTGGATTTCACATGACTCTGTTGGTCATAGATACCTTAAAAAAAAAGGTTAGGGGCGTGGATCAGAAAACCAGTCAGTATCTGGTCTGACCACCATTGTCCTCATGCAGCGCAACACATCTCCTTCGTATAGTGTTGATTGTGTCCTGTGGAATGGTGTCCCACTCTTCATGGCTGTGCGACGTTTCTGGATATTGGCGGGAACTGAAACGCTCTGTCGTACACGTCAATCCAGAGCATCCCAAACAAGCTCAATGGGTGACATGTCTGAGTATGCAGGCCTGGAACTGGGACATTTTCAGCTTCCAGGAATTGTGTACATATCCGTGCATCATATCCTGGCCGTGCATTATCATGCTGAAACATGAAGTGATGGCGGTGGATGAATGACACGACAATGGGCCTCAGGATCTCATCAAAGTATCTCTGTGCATTCAAATTGCCATCGATAAAATGCAAATTGTGTTGTTTTTCCATAGCTTATGCCTGCCCATACCATAACCTCACCATGGAGCACTCTGTTCACAACGTTGATATTAGCAAAACGCTCGCCCACACAATGCCATTCACAGGGTCTGTGGTTGTGAGGCTGGTTGGACAGACTACAAAGTTCTCTAAAACGGTGTCTTATGGTAGAGAAATTAACTATTTCCCCTGGCAACAGCTTTAGTGGGCATTCCTGCAGTCAGCATGCCAACTGCGAGCTCCCTCTAAACTTGAGGCATTGTGTGACAAAACTGCCCATTTTAGAGTGCCCTTTTATTGTTCCCAAAGGTGCACCTGTGTAATGATCATACTGTTCAATCTGCTTATTTATTATACCACACCCGTCAGATTGATGGTTGACCTTGGCAAAGGAGAAATGCTCACTAACAGGGATGTAAACAAATTTGTGCACACAATGAGAGAAATAAGCTTTTTGTACGTACAAAACATTTCTGGGATATTTTATATCAGCTCATGGAAAACAGGACCAACACTTTACATGTTGCGTTTATATTTGTGTTCAGTGTATATGATTCACATTGAGATAACATAACACAGCTGTTATCAGACGAATGGAGAGACTAAAATGCCATACACAGATTATTATCAAAATAACATTAGCTAGCTATTTAAAACATTGAACACAATCATACTAGCCAATCGGATCATAGTTGCTAGGCTAGCTAACTAGCAGTCCATAAGTTCTGCCAAAAGGCGACTAAAAGATAGTGATAGCTAGCTACCTCCAATTACCATTAAAATATTAATACCGAGGAGTCTTATGTTAGGGCAAACATACCTGGTGCAGCCATTATCACACTTTATTGCAAAAAACCAACAACCTTGTTGCGTTGATAAATTTCGAACCACTTCCCTGTGGGTCCTCTACAAAACAGGTCCGATAGGAAATATAAAATGGTTAGTGGTTAGTACCATTTTTGGTTAAAACATTATTTAAAAAAAAAAATGTTTAAACACATTTGGAGCTGATTTGACTGACTGCTTGAGAAATAATTCGCACATACTAATATTTCTGACTCTGTTATTTTTTCAGAAAACTTTCATAATTAGAGTTTTCTCGAGATAAATTCGTCAGCCTCCCTTTAGCTAGCTAGCTACTGTTTTGTATAACGTTTTAGGGGGGCGGGGAGGGGGTTGATCGCAATGTAACACACGGACCAAACCACACAGTTTAGGGGTGTATATGAAAATGATAATCCATCAATGTTTTAACAGATGTTTATTTACGATATATTTCCATACACATATTTAATACGTTCATTGATATTTGACATATTACCCTTTAAACAAATATTAGGGAAGCTGCTTCCACGCATCGACTTGGTAAATGCCGCTCACACCCCATTGCCTCGAGGTAAACAACACATTCATGGTTTAACAACATGGCGGTTCAGTGAGTTGTGCTGGAGACACGTTTAGACATTAATCTCTAATTTGCAGTCTTTGCCAAATACTTATTGCTGCATTTTCGGAAAAATATATATTTTTATACTGCTGAAAAGATAGATAACAGATTTTCGGTGTCGAGTTGTCCGTTAACGTCAACAACAAAATGAGCAACATTTACATTCAAGAGCCTCCAACAAACGGAAAGGTGAGCGCTAGCTTGTTTGCCAAGGCTCCTGTAATTAGTTTCTCTGAAGATCACAGTCTGCACGAAGTACAGTAAGCTGGCTAGCTAACGTTCTGCCAAGCAGACGTGTGGCCTTGGTATAAAGTGATATGCTTCTACCTTCTCAGGTTCTGATCAAGACCTCAGCTGGTGACATCGATATTGAGCTGTGGTCCAAAGAGGCACCCAAGGCCGCCAGAAACTTTGTCCAGTTATGCATGGAAGGTAAGGACTGGGTGCCTGATTTATATCTACTAGCAGGTTAAAATGCATGTTCACTCAACAGTACTGATGTACTTATAATGTATACTCAATCTTGGTTAACCCAGAACCCGGAATTCTGTCCGATTTTGTTTAGTCTGTCCTCAAGAGATTAGTATACTCACCATTGCACACCAGCTTATTGTAAATGTGTACTGTTCTCTTCCACAGGCTACTATGATGGAACACCATTCCATAGAGTGGTGCCAGAGTTCATTGTCCAAGGAGGAGATCCCACAGGATCCGGGACGGGGGGAGAGTCCATCTATGGACGCCCATTCAAGGTTAACTTTCACTGTCTCCATCACCTTATTAACTCACATCATGGTCACCCCCCCAAAAATTATAGGCTAGACATAAACTCAACTTTTCTACATGGAACCTTTGTCAACTCACCCATTACTATGGTTTCAGACTTCCACTAACAATGTGACAGTGGGGCTGATTCTGGTTTTGCTGTTGGCTCTGTCCCCCGTTCCCAGGATGAGTTCCACTCCAGACTGCGTTTCAACAGACGTGGTCTGGTTGCCATGGCCAACGCAGGGCCCCATGACAACGGCAGCCAGTTCTTCTTCACCCTGGGTCGGGCAGATGAGCTCAACAACAAACACACCATCTTTGGAAAGGTAAAATGCCAAAAGAAGGTCAATGCATCTTTATGTTTGGAAAGCTTTTAGTATGCAGCATTTGTCCTGTAAGTTCATCTTCCTTTCCCCAATGCAGGTGACGGGTGATACAGTGTACAACATGCTCAGGTTATCCGAAGTGGAATGTGATCAGGAGGAAAGACCTTTAAATCCACACAAGATACGAACCACTGAGGTATGTATGTCTTGATATGGGTTTACATCACACCCTAATATTTTATCACTTTGACCATTCATTTGTTTTACATGTGTACCAATTTTGTCAGACTCTTGTTACTTTACGTTTTTTCAAATGTCTCTCTGCAGGTGTTACATTCTCCCTTTGATGACATCATTCCACGTGAAAGAAAAAAATCCAAAAAGGATGAAGACAAAAAAGAGGGAAAGAAATCTCAGTCCAAAGCAACAAAGTAAGTGTTTAATTGACTATTATACACACTCTCTGCTCCTCACTCTCAATCTGTTGCTGACTCGGAAGCGTGGTACTGCAGTTATGAACAGTCGGACTCTGGACCTATTTTGTCAGGAACTTCAGTCTGTTGTCATTTGGAGAGGAAGCTGAGGAGGAAGAGGAAATGGTAACTCAAGTCAGCCAGGTAATTAGAACATGAGCGGTCTTGTTATTCTGCGCCTTAAATCAAACTCGCCATCCGTGTCAATCAGATACATTACACACATTGTTTCTTTTCATCCAGACACTGAAGGGGAAAAGCAAAAGCAGTCATGACCTGCTGAAGGATGATCCGCTGCTGAGCTCTGTCCCAGCGGTCAACAAGTAAACACTAAGATACCGTAGAGACACCATGCTCTGCTGCCTCAACTTATCTTGTTTGGAGAGTGAATGAATGAATATATTATTCATGTTTTTCTGAATCTATTTGTCTTGTGTTTGAAGGAAAAAAGCCAGAGGTGGGGCTGGAGAAGCAGCAGAGGTATGCTCTTATACCTTCATGGGGTCTGTTCAATCAACACACCATGCACCACGTTTATAATGCACTCCGTTCCGCTTGTTGGGGAACACCTTTTCTCTTGAGCGTTCTTCATGCCTTCTCTCCTCTCTCTCGTATTCAGGGTGAGGATGATGAGGCTGCGGAGGGGGATGCGAATGGTGACGAAGAGGAGTATGACTCTGACGAGAGGCAGGAAATGAGGGAGAGGATCTCTAAGAAGCTGAAGAAGATGAAGGAGGATGATAAGAAGAGTACCGATCCCAGCGAGGAGGACAGAGGAAAGAGGGCCAACCGCAGGTAGATTACACTAAAATGACATGCCATCCATTCCATATGGCCATTTATGCACCTTTTTAATTGGGGATTGTTGTTTAATCTAATAGCGGTGTTATCGTTTACGTTAATCGTTCGTCAGTGTTCTGAGTTTAGGCCCCTTTTTGTCTTTACCACAACATCTTTGATTAGAAACCTGACTTGGTGCCCAGCAGGTGGCGGTACCGTATAAGAGAAAGTTATGTCAAATCAGTGATACAGTAGTTGTAATTCTTTAGACTGGCCATGGGGAGGCATTGTAGCACTGCATGGACAAGGGAGCTCAGTCTGTCTATGCACTGGATATACTACTGCTTTAAAAGCCCCAACTCAATGTCCAGCTAGGTGACATATTGGTTCAGTTCACAAGGAAATCTGTGATAAAAGAGACAGAGCTTTTCGTTCAATCTGTTTTCGAAGGTATCTTGTGATAACTGAGATGATGCAGTATGACTGAACATACTAAAGGACCTCGTCGTAGAGACAAAGCACTGTGATTCAGCTGCTTTGATGTAATGGCCATCATTAATCCTATGGACTGGCTATATCATAGGCTACATACCAACACTGATAACTCAACAATGACTCCTTACTCCTCGCTCACTACTGTACCTAAGTACAGTCTTGACAAGATAATTACAATGGCAAACACCATCTCTGATTAAACACTGATTGTTGTAAAAATACATTTTAATGGCAATTACTTTTGGTGACCATGAATGAATGAATCAGAGGGTCGGAGGCACTTATGCTGGGTGATTCCTCATGACAATATAACAAAAAATATCATGATTCTTAAGATTTTCAAGAAATGTAATCCATAGAAGAGTCCTTTGGAGGAAGGATTGTTGACATATATTTTACATTTGTATCTTTATAGCATAATTGTGGAAAAATGTATTAAAGTTGGTACATTTGGCCTTGCATAGGCCGCCTTTTAAAGCTGCAATATGTAACATAGAAATGTGTGTTATAGATCTGCCCTTCTCATTGAAAGCAAGTCTAAGAAGCGGTGAATCTGTTCTGTGTGCTATCTCTATGCTTCCCGTTCTTAAGTTAAGTTTTTGCGTCTTTTACTTACGGTTTTGAACACCAGCTGAAAGTACAATATTTTTGTTATGGAAATGATATTTCACAGCTTTTTAGATGGTACAGTGAATGATTATCTACATGCTTGTTTCGTCACAACTAAAATTAAGCGAACTGTTAGAATTTTTGCAACCAGGAAATGGCATAGTGATTTCTGCAAAATGCATCTCTTAAGATTCCATAATGTTTTCGTCTGCAGGTGCTACAAAGCAAACATTGGTGTCATATGAAGCTTTACCTCTTGCTCTGTAATATGCGTAGTATTTTCATTTCAATAACAATTTTCTTACATTAATTAATATTGAGAAATATTCACATTAATATTTAACATGAGCAATTTAGTATGCCATTAGATTTAAAGAGAAAAAAGCTATACATTGTTGAACATAAGACTCTATTGGCATATTGAAGTTCCAGTGAGGGATCTCTGCTAGTTTTAAAGATGTGGCCCATTTTTATACAGAGAAATTGGCATAGTAGACAATGTAACCAATCACAGCCCTCCTTCTTACTTGTATCATAGCACATCCTGTATCACCAGTAGAGGATGATCATTTTGACATTCACGCTGTTAATGCTTAACATATTGGATCGTAACTCTAAAAGTAGAAGAGATCCCACTGTGGAATGTTGATCTGCCCGTAGAGTATATTATGTTCAACAATGTTTATCATTTTGTTTTTTGCCAAATCTAAGATTTGGTGTTTTTGATTCAAGTTTTTTTTTTCAATATTCATAAATGCATGTAGGAAAATTGTTATTGAAGTCTAATTGCTACTCATATTACGGTAAAGCTTCATATGACACCAATGTTTGCTTTGTAGCACCTACAGATGAAACATCATGGAATGTTTATAGAGGCCTGGGTAAGGCCAACATGTCACAAATGTTCCAAATGTGGTCACAAAACTTCAATTCATTCTTTCTCAATTAGGCTTTAAGATACACATGCCAAATATGTCAACATTCCTTCCTCTAAAGGACCATTCTACGAATTACATTTTGTGAAAATCCCCCAAATCATGGTCTTTCTTTGTTGTTGTTCTAGTCTCATGAGGAATCACCATGCTAGGGTGTTGATGAGGACTAGTGACACCCTCTCAGCCAAGCAGAACCCCCTCGCTGCTAACACACACTCACCTCGGGCCACTGGCCCCACATCAATGAACTCAGCCTGTCCACTGCAGCCAGGACCCGCTAGGTGGAAGAGAAATGCTGTCACCCGCACCACATGCCTTACTCCGCTGTAGTAGAGGCAAACATCAGTCTGCCAACACTGTGTGAGAGCGAGCAAGCAAACAGGACTGAAAGAGAGTCAGACAGACAGATCGAGCCGGGCAGAGAAAACGGCTGTGACAGTTTTTGTAACCTCAAGGTTGTTGTCCAAAATCAGTTACGGGTGGAGGAAACATAGTGTTTTTAAAAGCATGTGACATGTTTGTCTCAATGCCACTGCTGATTACCACACAGCACCAGCCTTATCATAAACTGTTATGTAGCAGTGTGTTGTGTTACCTCTCAATTACCCAATGGGATAAGGACTCGGCACCGGCCCAGCCAGGCAGCTGTGTGTGTGCGCTCATGCGTGTGTGCATGTGACTGACAGGTAGGCCGATGCAGACCGACTGTAGTATATTAAACACAAGCGTAGATTGTTTGGCTGTAGGCCTGTACCCCAGCACCGTGGTTTGTGTTGGCACAGAGTCAAAGGGAAGGCTGGTAGGTAGAGCACAGTGTTGGGCCGGGACAAAGGGGGCATTGTTGAAGAATCTCTCCTCCTCTGTCTCTCTCTCTCTTTCTTTCCCCCTTTCTCTCTGAGATATTGTTTCAGACCACAAGAGTGTATTTTTATTGTTTGGCCCGCTGAGTAATTCCTTTATGCTCAACTGCAGGGGATAAAACTGAAGGATGGTCGTGGGTGCTATCCAGCAGGTCTCAGGTGGAGACGTTAAAAGTCAAGTCTGAGACGACCGCGAAAATTAGGAATCTCACGGAAAAATATTTTTCAGATCTACACAAAACTTCTTTACCATATTGCCAGGCAATTGTTTCCCGTAGGGGCCAAGCGACCAGACAACATTCCATTTTCCTCAGCATCAAGTGACGTAATCAGTCTGAGGTGTTTTCACGAGAGATCTCAAATCATAATGTATATTTACTATGACAGGATGGGAATTGAAGAGGGAACTGTAATTTGGTCCCGTCCATTAAAGGAGAGGGTAATAAAACCTGGAAATCTCTCTAGAAATACTCGGACTGTTTGGTTGGGTGCAGACAGTTTTTACAACACCGGTATATACTTACCACATCATTATCCGTTATTGTATATCGACCCCATGATACAGCTATATATAGCTATTTATCAATCCCTCTCACCTCCACAGCATTCACCAGAGAGGGATCTGAGCTCAACACCTCGTCACCATTCCTATTGATTAAATCCGGTCTCTATATGAAGTGCCTGGGGCCTCTTTGCGGGAGTTCATAAAAAATAAGAATATATAAATATATATATATATATATATATATATTGAAGTGAGTCCCAAAAGCAGTGCATGTGGTAGCCGACTAGCCGCCACTTTTGTTAAACCCGACGGGGCATGACTGGGGAAGCAAAACGCTTCCATATGGCTCTGGGACACAGCCTTCGTTGACTGGCTCTGCCAACAAGACCCCGGCTCTCTTGCGCTCTCTCTTTCTCTTCTCTTTCTCTCAGGCGTGCACTCTCTCTGCCTTTCTCTCTCTCTCCATTTACACCGAGACTACCAAAAATTAGGAACACCTTCCTAATATTGAATTGCACCCCCCCCCACCCTTCCATTTTGTCCTCAGAATAGCCTCATTTCGTCAGGGTATGGACTCTACAAGGTGTCGATAGCATTCCACAGGAACTGTTGGGCGGGAAAAACCCAGCAGCGTTGTTGCAGTTCTTGACACGAACCGGTGTGCTTGGCACTTACTCAAAGGCACTTAAATCTTTTGTCTTGCCCATACACCCTCTGAATGGCACATATACACAGTCTATGTTTTAAAAAGGCTTAAAAATCCTTATTTAACAAGTCTCCTCCCCTTCATCTGTACTGATTTAAATTGGATTTAACAAGTGACATCTATAAGGAATCATAGCTTTCACCTGGATTCAGCTTTTCAGTCTGTCATGGAGTGAGCAGATGCCCTTAATCTTTTGTATACTTCGTGTATATCTCTCTTATCTATCTCTCCCTGTCTTTCCCCTCTTCTCATTGCCTGGTCGTTCTTGAGAGATTAGCCCTGAATTCAACCCCAAATCAGGAAGAAACAACTCCTGTCAGGCCCAACGTTTAACCATGACCAGTCTTTTTCCAATCTTAATCATGTTTTAACTGAGAAATATCTTTGTTTGGGCCTTTTAAGGTCTAGGCCTGTGAGCCAGTCCAGGGGTGTGTGTGTGTGAAGAAAAGTCTATAATGACTGTTGATCTTTAACAGATTGAGATGTGGCCTTTTCCTGACTGACTAGGTGACTGACGACCTGGTCACCAAGACGACCCAGCACCTCTCCCGAAGGAGGGTTGGCCAGACCGTTGTTGTTTCACTAGACGGTCCTTCAGCAGACAATGGAACTCGCAATTAACTGGGACAACAGACACCAATTATCTAAGCCCAAGTGGCCTTACCCTGGACACCGAACGTGCACACACACAAAAGTGACACGGTGTGGCTAATTGGCTGCACCTGTTTGTTGTGATTGGTCATAACCCAGGGGGTCTCTCAGAGAAAGGTAATGGGAATCAGGAAGCACTGGACTCTCTAGTGGAGAACCGCTGTAGACAATCCAGTTCCTGGCAGCAGGGTCCTGTGTGTTTTGGAACTGACAGGTCTACACATCTCTGCTGGCCCGACCTTGCATGTCTATCCAGCACGGAGCACTCTCTGTCTTCGTCTTTCTCTCGCTCTCTTTCTCTTGCTTTCTCTGTCTTTCGTTCTCTGTCTCTCTGTTCCCTCTTTCTCCATCTGTCTGTCTCTCTCTCGGGAAACAGATCTGTGTGTTTAGGACTCTTTATGTGTTTGATGGGCTGGATGGAATGAAGAACCTGTGGGGAATTTAGCCTACTTGGTAGGAGAGGGATAGACACATTGCTTCTCTCCTTCTCTGCACAGTCATGCAGATTCTTGTCTGTGCTGCTGCTGGTGCTGTGGTCAGATTCCTCCTCACCGTCCTGCTTGGCTTTGAACCAAGCCGAAGCTCGAATCCACTATGTGGTGCTTGCCTACGGAGCAGCAAGGGGAACTGCCCCTCCCTACCTTCAGTCTATGCTCAAACCCTACACCCCATCCCGAGCACTCCGTTCTGCCACCTCTTGCCTCTTGGCCGTCCAACCCCTACAGGGGGGTCAGCTTCCGCTCAGGCCAGTCAAAGCTTTTCTCTGTCCTGGCACCCCAGTGGCGGAAAGGGCTTTCCCCTGACACCAGGACAGCAGAGTCCCTGCCCGTGTTAAGGACGTGTCCGAAGCCTTAACTCTTCAAAGAATATATATTTTAAATAAGACATCATATGTACTTTATTATGATATGTGGTTGTCCCACCTAGCTATCTGAAGATGAATGCACTAAATGTCAGTCGCCCTGGACAAGAGTGTCTGCTGGACAAGAGTGTCTGCTGGACAAGAGTGTCTGCTGGACAAGAGTGTCTGCTGGACAAGAGTGTCTGCTGGACAAGAGTGTCTGCTGGACAAGAGTGTCTGCTGGATGACTCAAATGTAAAGGTTTAGATGTTGTTGTCATCCCACTGTCTGTCATCCCAATCTCTCTGGTATACCAGAGGCCTGGTTTAGACTGCTGCGCTGAGGGATTGGGATCCCTCCCGTTGTCTGTCTCTGTCTGTCTTCTGTGCTGTGGGTTCCTCTCTGGCGCTGGCGGGGTTCGAGAGAGAGAAAGAGAGAGAGAGAGTGACTGACTGACTGGGCCGTAGCCAGTCACTTTGTGTGCTTTCTTTATGAAAAGTAAATCATCCACAGCACCCTGGGTTTCGCTTATTTGAATTGTCTGAATGAGCGACAATCGCTGGCAGCCCCTGAGAGGCCGAAAGCCGCCTGGCCCAGCAGAGAGGAATGACGAAGACCTGTTCCTACTTCAATCTGCTCAGAAAAGAGGAGAGGGAGGACATTTAATGTAGATAGGCTGGTCCTAGACATGCATCTCTCGCTCTCTCTCCTCTCTTCTCTGTCTCTCTCTCTTTCCCCTCCTTCTACTCCTTAGTGTTGTGGGATGACAGTCCCACTCCTTCCCTGCTGGCAGGTGGGTAGGTGCTGCTGAATGGCTGGCATTGTGCTCCGGTTGGGAAGGAGGGATGAAGGAGGTGGAGTGGAGGAGGGGATGGATGTCTCTTGACCCCCCCATGCCCCCCCAGCTGATAGATCTGAAGGAGGGAGGGAGTCAGAGAGAGAGGGCACACTCTGGCATCTCGTCAAAGCCTGGTCTCATTAACACGCTATGTGTGTGCGTGTGTGAGAGAGAGAGGCTGGGATGGTCCTGCTAACAGAAGGCCACTGTATTCACTACTGTGTTATTTTTCATCTGGCTAAATGAATACCCATGGAGACCTCCCCTTGAGCTGGTTGAAACTAGTGTTCACCTTGTGGTGTTTCTGCTATTTTTAACTGTACCGCTCTGCTCTGGCTCATTCTCATTTATTAGCAGTTCTGTTTTGGAGGCCGTTTGTGACAGCTTGCCACTTCTTGAAATCTGATTTTGTGTATTTACTCCGACTATATGCACTTTTATATATAGCCTCTATGCAGGCAACAGGGCCGTAGCCAGGGTCTGAGTTTCAGTGAGGTCCGATGGGAGCCTCACATTGGTAACGTTATCACGTTGGTTGCTGTATCTTCAGCCACCTCAGTCCATCTACAAACACATAGCCTATTAGCTATACGATTAGCAGCTTCACATTAACTCAGCACTTTGATTGATTAAAAACTATAATTTTAATACGTACAGAGAGATCTGTGAGGGGGTTAATAAAATACTTTTCCTGCTAATGTCGATGTCCGTGCCCCAGTGGAAATCTAATTAGCATAATAAAATAAATCCCCGTTAAAATATTTGTTTTGCTTTGCATGCGTCTCAGTCCACCGCATCCGTCTAGGTCTCACTTCCGTATCTGCGGTGGAAGGTGACAGAGCGAGAGCGGCGTTTCAGACCATGAGACATCCCGAAAATCGGTTCTTCTCACAAAATCATCTGTAGTGTCCGAACGGTTTGACCTGCACACTATTATGACTATGGAAAGATGAGATTCTCACGAAGACGATGGTGTTCTCCGTTCTTCTCTACGACCCCCACAAAGCGTCTTGGGACTTGTCTGAAGTCTGTACAGCCGATCTGCCAACTTCTGTCTGTTAGCGTCCCAACAGTTTGGGCTACACACTAATATGACCCCTCTGTAGGCCTCACAAGACTCCTCTGAAGGTCCCCCGGTACCAATGGGAAAAAAATGAATGGGAGTATAATGTATACAGTATGGAAACTGTTTAGTGTCAAAAATAAGGGGTTAAATACATGTAAAATCGCTCAGATATAGGACAGACACTTTACAGTAAACTTCTTTTTGGATTTTTTTTGGGGGGGAGGCGGGCTATCTGTTGTTCCATGTAGTGAATCTGTTATTCAATGCATTTGAATGGGCTAATAGCAGTAAAGCCAAAAATACATTTTCATCAAATCATTTTTTCAATACAGAAGGTATACTTCAAGGGGTGTTAATTCAAAATCAAGGAGCAAAATTCAAACAATTTCATATGGTTTAGTAGAACCCTCCCCCGCTTAAGACAGGGCTTAGTCTCTTATTTAACAAAAGGTAAACAAATACGTTTGCTTTGCATAACTTTTTTGTTGTTGTTGCAGTTTAACTAAGTTCCTGCATTTCTACACGTTTTGTCATGGATTGCGGAGTCATTTTTGCTATTTTAAAAGCTGATTTACTGCACATTCTCCCATGACTTAGGGCATGTTAATATGATATCTGAGGGAGCGTGACAAACAAAAAACAATGGGGGCCCCTTGGAGGTTAGGGCCCCTGGGCACGTGCCTTGACTGCCCGGTCGGTAATTCGGCCATGATTACAAGTTTAGATAGCTGGCTAGACTAATTTAACAATCTAAACATCTTAACTGACATGGCTAATTGAGTGACTGTCAGTGAATGACAAATAGCAGGGGGCTCCTCATATGTAGCCACGGCCCTGATAAAAGTTACCGCCAAAATAAAGCAAGCACCGACATAGTGTCTCGATCTCTATTGGAGGGATGTGACACCATTCTTCTGTGAGAAATTCCATCATTTGGTGGTTTGTTGATGGTGGTGAAAAATGCTGTCTCAGGCACCGCCCCATAAGTGTTAAACTAGGTTGAGATCTGGTGACTGAGACACACAGGCAGCTCATTTCTGATTTCCCCCCACAATTTGGTCACATCAGATGTTTTTCATGTCAAATCTTTTTCAGAGCTGATCTGATTGGTCAAAAGACCATTAGTGATAAAAAGATCAGAATTGGACTGCCTGTGTAAACACACACACACCAGTTAGCCAGTAACCCAAAGGTTGCTGGATCGAATCCCAGAGCTGACAAGGTAAAAATATTTTGTTCTGCCCCTGAGCAAGGCAGTTAACTGCTCCCTGGGGCACCGATGAGGTGGATGCCGATGAGGGGTTGAGTTAAATAAGGAAGACTCGTTCAGTTTAACGCATTCAGTTGTACAAACTGACTTGGTGTCCCCCTTTACCTTACCCTTTAAACCCCCTATGCTCCTTTGAGACCTCTGAGATCTCTTCTTCTAGCTGCGTGGAAGCACCTGCTTTCAATGTACTTTGTGTTTACACAAGTGTCTCCTTTATTTTGGCAGTTGCGTTTATGAGGCTATAGTATAGGCTCAGAAGTTTTACATTTTATTTCTACTTCTCATAAAAGAATATAGAATTAATTTCATGTTTTATTACACTCACATAGCAGTCAATAGAAACTGAATTCCATGAGCGTTTGAAGAAAAGAAGTCTCCAAGCGATCTTAACTCAAAGTGACTCATTAATTAAATGACAGCAGTGCGGGTGACCTCTTTCACCGATCCGTTCTTGACTTAGGTACTGTCAGTTGGTTTTGTCACCTCGGTTCAGTCAGGGGAACGTTAAGGAGGCTGACAGCGAATTCGGTGCCTAGCTGTGTCCTTCTTCCATGAAGCCGTGGTCGGACAGGGTCAGTAGTGCCTCTTTGTAACTGGAGTATCCTCCGGGCACTTTTGTCTTAGGACTCTCAATGCAGGCGGCTGTCAAATCAACCAGTCTTGTCAAAAAATAGTGACTTCATCCATACTAAGGCCTGATTCCATTTAGTCGTTTGGCCGTTTGTTTGGTTGATAGGCTGCTGGTCGCCCAAGATTTCTTTAGTCGAGCAGTAGCAAAGAAAATATGTATTTTCATGGTGTACAAGACACCTGTCTGATTCGCGCCTCTCTGAGTGAACTAAATCATTGTGGAGGTCATGGGGATGACACAGGCCATCACTGTAAGACATGTGCACATTAAATTGTGTATGGTTATTAGAGGTCGACCCATTATGATTTTTCACGCCGATACCGATTTATTGGAGGATCAAAAAAGCCGATACTGATTAATCGGAATATATATATATATATATCACACACACAGTGGAGCAAAAAAGTATTTAGTCAGCCACCAATTGTGCAAGTTCTCCCACTTAAAAAGATGAGAGGCCTGTAATTTTCATCATAGGTACACTTCAACTATGACAGACAAAATGAGGGGAAAAAATCCAGAAAATCACATTGTAGGACTTTTAATGAATTTATTTGCAAACTATGGTGGAAAATAAGTATTGGGCCAGTAACAAAAGTTTATCTCAATACTTTGTTATATACCCTTTGTTGGCAATGACAGAGGTCAAACGTTTTCTGTAAGTCTTCACAAGGTTTTCACACACTGTTGCTGGTATTTTGGCCCATTCCTCCATGCAGATCTCCTCTAGAGCAGTGATGTTTTGGGGCTGTTCCTGGGCAACACGGACTTTCAACTCCCTCCAAAGATTTTCTATGGGGTTGAGATCTGGAGACTGGCTAGGCCACTCCAGAACCTTGAAATGCTTCTTACAAAGCCACTCCTTCGTTGCCCGGGTGGTGTGTTTGGAATCATTGTCATCCAAATGCTGTCTAGCAAACTTCAGACGGACCTGGACATGTACTGGTTAAGCAGGGGGACACGTCTGGCACTGCAGGATTTGAGTCCCTGGCGGCGTAGTGTGTTACTGATGGTAGGCTTTGTTACTTTGGTCCCAGCTCTCTGCAGGTCATTCACTAGGTCCCCCCGTGTGGTTCTGGGATTTTTGCTCACCGTTCTTGTGATCATTTTGACCCCACAGGGTGAGATCTTGTGTGGAGCCCCAGATCGAGGGAGATTATCAGTGGTCTTGTGTCTTCCATTTCCTAATAATTGCTCCCACAGTTGATTTCTTCAAACCAAGCTGCTTACCTATTGCAGATTCAGTCTTCCCAGCCTGGTGCAGGTCTACAATTTTGTTTCTGGTGTCCTTTGACAGCTCTTTGGTCTTGGCCATAGTGGAGTTTGGAGTGTGACTGTTTGAGGTTGTGGACAGGTGTCTTTTATACTGATAACAAGTTCAAACAGGTGCCATTAATACAGGTAACGAGTGGAGGACAGAGGAGCCTCTTAAAGAAGTTGTTACAGGTCTGTGAGAGCCAGAAATCTTGCTTGTTTGTAGGTGACCAAATACTTATTTTCCACCATAATTTGCAAATAAATTCATTTAAAATCCTATAATGTGATTTTCTGGATTTTTTTCCCTAATTTTATCTGTCATAGTTGAAGTGTACCTATGATGAAAATTACAGGCCTCTCTCATCTTTTTAAGTGGGAGAACTTGCACAATTGGTGGCTGACTAAATACTTTTTTGCCCCACTGTATATAAAATACCAATTTTAAAATTGTGACCAATCGATTGGTTGAAAGAACAGACTGTTGGTCAAAAAACATTTTTTTTGTCGGGAACACGCCCTACAATACTGTCATCCCTACAGACAGGCGGATGGGGGCTGAGTAGTTAGTTTACCTGTGTGCTGCTGACAGAAACAATATAATCTCCAGTGTCAGTCTATCAGTGTGTTGCAGTGTTGGAGGGCTCTGTGTGGAATGTGCTGAGCCCCCAGGAGTGAATGAACAGGTGTTGCTGGCTGGCTCTCTTCCCTCCTCGTTCCCGTCCTCTCTGGCCCCTCTCCTTTATTGGCACGGGGGTCTGCCCGCGGCACCATTGTTTGGCAGTTGCCTTGGAGATGTCTCTCTTGTTTTGCAAATTGCAGCGTGTCAAGGCAAGCCGAAAATGATCACTCAGTCAGAAGTGTGTCCTCCCCTCCCTCCCAGTAAAATATATAGCCTATGGTCTGTCTTCATTTCAAACTCCAAAGATCTCTGTGCTGATAAATCTGAGCTTGTGTAGTTACCGTATCAACAGCTAGCAGGCCCAGAGCTGTTTTGCCCAGTTAAGCTGATTGTTATCAAGGTGTACAAAACAAAGCAAATTCGAAAGGTTAACATGGTCAGCAAACATTATACTGTTCGTTCGTCTCCTCCATCTTGAGCTCATGTGATCTGACCTTACCCACTGCCTTAGCTACACATGTTTACATACAGTACTTTACCTTACCTAACTCCTCAGCTTTGACCTTCCCTTAACTCCTCATGCCGTAGTCCACTCAGCCCGGCTCCCCAAAACGAGCTCTTAGACGAGCTCTGAGACACAGAGAGGTGGATGTGAGACTGAGACGGGACACTGGGCAGGCGACAGTCTACAAAGGCCTCCGGCAGAGTTCCAGGATGTCTTCTGTCTACCCCCTCAGCTCTGACAGTGTCTCTGCTGGATAGAGAGGGGAAACATACCAACAGCCCCATGCCTAGCTGTGTCTGAGGCTCACAGAGCTCAAGTACCTCCTATACCTGTGCCCCAAGAAAGGGAAAACATACCAGCACCATGTCTGGCTGGCTGTGTGTCTGAGACTCACATACCTAAGCCCCTAAAGAGGAGAAATAACATTGAACGAACCAACACCATGTCTAGCTGTGTCTGGGTCATGCATACAGTACCTTATAGGCCTCCCATACCTGAGCCCCTACTTAGAGACAGCAGGGAGCCCAACATGGAAGAGACACAGCGGGATCTAGTCGACCACAATAATACTTTTTACAGGGTCAATATATCAGACGTCGCTAAGTTTGATGACCCCACCCCCCGAGAGCTTCTAAGGAGCAATGGAGGGTTGAAGGAGAGCTGGGGAAGTACAGAATGAGGAACAGAAGGTGGGGAGAGAGAGTAAAAAAAAAAGGTGTTCAGAGAAACAAAGGCAGCCATTGTTTGGAGAGATGCTTCCTGGATGTGTTTCTGCCAGGCTGAAGTTCACCTGTGTTGCCTACCCGTGTTACCTGTGCTCTGCAAAAGGACCCAAACAGAGCTGTCAGGCTTTGTATAAATATTATTATCTCCCAACATCAGATAGCTGGTCTGTACTTAGCAGCCTCTGTCTGTCAGTCATGTTAAAGGGAACAGTATGAGGAGGATTGTTGGCACGGGGAGCAGACTTCCTCTCCTTTCCTCTCCCTCTCCTAGCCGGGCTTTGGGCAGCCAGCCAGCAGAGACCTCCGCTCACACCCAGGATTTCTGGACCTGGGTCTGGACATGCCTTGGCCTCAATGGCCTGACTTTAATCACTGTTCCAGGTCTCCTCATTCAGGGTCAGAAAGGCCGGACAATCACACTTGAACATTTGCAGTGTATGAATGTGCATTCGTGCTCAGCACAGTAATTGAGGCATACACTTTATTTATAGATCCACTACTTCCCGCTGCTTATTTCTTCTTGAAGTCTGTTCCCCTCTGTCTGAGGTCTGAATATTTTTGGGCTACTGTATCATTGGTAAGTGTCATTTCAGGTTTATAGCCTCCCATGAAATTGAAACACATTTGAGTCCATCTGAAGGTAACACCCCTCGGTGTTGTATTACTGTAATTGCAGTCTATATAAATACATGTAGGAAGCAAGTTATGATAAAGGAAGCGACTCAAATAAATGATTGTTTTGCGAAGGGTATGCCTATAGCCAGCCAGCCACAGTTTTTAAAAACCAACCGAGGACATGCCTTTTTAAACTGGGAACAAATTGGAGGCAACTTGGTGCCAGTTTCCCCAGTCTCAAGCACTTCATCGAGTTCATTTGGTCCACGGCCGCAGTAGGGATCAGTGACTTGTTACTCAGAGAGAGAGATGGACTTTTCTCTGCAGGGGTTTTATGGGGCTGTGTTGTACCCACTCAACCACAACATCCCTTCTAGTGGTGCCAGAACCCTGGCCTGCCTGGAAGGCCGCGTGAACACTCCTCATAATAAGGCGCCACTCGATTTATTGGAGCTCGTTTTTTAGTGTACATATTTCAACCCTCAA